>NW_027526203.1:103199074-103256574 GCF_048455015.1 Haemaphysalis longicornis
TTTGAGTGAGCGCAGATGTGCTGCTCAGCATTCAGTCTGAGTTTGAGTGAGCGCAGATGTGCTGCTCAGCATTGAGTCTGAGTTTGAGTGAGTGGTGATTCGAAAAAAAAAATTGTGAGTGAGTTTGAGTGAGCCGCGCCAACTTTGCCGAGGTATGCTGCCCAGGCTGTTTTCTCCCTCTTCATCTATCGTCATTTGGTTCAACCGCTCGTACGTGTGCTCTTAGACCTGGCCGTAGCCGTTGTCTATGGGCAGAGCACGCGAGCGCCATCACGTGGGTGCCTCACTCGGGGCCGCCCACTTTTTCCACTACCCAAATATTCTAGTTCACTGTAGGAAAAACAAACATTTCATGATGTGTCATGACTGGCTGGAAACCTTTTCTTTCCTTCATGCTGGCTGGATGTTTTTTGTCACGTGCACAGGAGACCGCCAGCGCCGCTGACGGACAACGTCAGCAACGCAACAAAAGCCCAAAACACGATGGCCGCACTGAAACGCAGAAGCGCAGAATTCGAAACGGCTTTAAAGATGTTAAAGATTCAAAGCACATGCCACTCCGGCAGAAAGCAAGCGTGGTCCTAACCTGCATTCCCTCGGGCATTTTCAAGAGTGGGTTGCTTTCTGTTTCCCGAGTGCCATGGCTTCGAAAAAGTTGGTAAACCAACAGATCCAAGTGTTTGTGCGATGCCAGTGAGTTCGTACACCTGTCATAATGCTTGAAGCGTTATCGAGCCTACGCAGAGTCAACGTCGCATTTTACGACTGATTTCTTTATGCACTCCGTTGGGGCTTCGCAGTGCGGCATGCAGCCTATTTGTTCCTCAATTTCTGCAGACCTCTGAACTCGCAGAAGATAAAGATGGGCATTACAAGAGCGGTCGAGGTCACTCTAGACAAGAGGAAAATCCTTGTAAACGACGGATTCGCGCAAGAGTGGGCCGTGTGCAAGTCGTTTGACAAGGCGTTGGAACCCGAAGCGAAGCAGGTAAGCGCGTAACGGGCCCTTGCCGTGTTGCTGTCCCTTCATTAACACTGTCCTTGTCGTTTCTACGACTCCATGTCTCCAGATTGACGTGTAGGTCATGGGACCTACAACAGCCGAGGTCACGACGAGTGCACCGTGTTCGCGTGTGTACATCGTTTGCGGTAACAAGGAGGGGAACGCCCCCGTGCATGCGTCGCAGTTTTTCCGGGAGACCGAAGCGACTTCGGCTGCGGGCAAGACGTTCACCATGGAAGGGGAGTGGTCCAACGCCAACCTAATTCCGCGCACGCTGCAGCAGCTGCTCGAAGAGCTGCAGTAGCGGGACTTGGAGTTAACGATCCGGGTCTCCTTCCTGGAGCTGCACAACGGGGAGCTCTTTTACCTGCTCAGCGCGCACGACGACACCTCGAGGCTCAAGAATTACGAGGACTCGAACAGAAATGCAAGTGTCGCGGCGCCGTTCTCTTTGTTATTTTCTTGCGCTGGGAGGCACAGCCGTGGTGCTAACGCTGGCGCTGCGCATATCTAAACACACAGGTCACTGCACAGTAGCTTGTCACAATTGAGGCCAGAGGGAAGGCAGGTCTGTTGTTTCTGTTTCCGAACCGGTAGCGTTCAGAGCAGAGCTGCCACCCCCTGGGGAGGGAAGCTCAAGGCTGCAAGCAGGCTTGGAGTAGGCACTATTGAATTTTTTGTTGCAAGCGATGGGCCAAGCTTATTAAGTCCTATGCTACGCTAATGCCACTACACGAAAAAAAAGATGAAAGAAACATTTTGGTATGCCCAACAACTGTATCCCATTGTTTTCATTTCATTTTCATCTATTTGTTCCTTTAGGGACAGCGGGCACTACATAAGTGGCATTACATAGACATTATCTTTCCGAAGTTACTTCCTTTTGCTATCCTGTCCACTTCTCCTTTTTTTCTTCCTCCGGCTCTGCCAATCTCCCCTTCCCCATTATTTGCCTGCGCCACTGGCATGAAACGTGGCTTTCTAGTTGCGCCTACCTGCAGCAGTTCTGTCTGTGACACATTGTTGGTGCACCAAGTACAGTTAGATAGTGTTCCCACTGCCACTTTTTAGCCAGCGATCGAGCAGTCTGTTTGCAGGTATTTTGGTGTGAGCAGCATTGCTTCGTATACGTTTCCACGACCTCTGCTTCGTGCGCTTATTGAACTCGTGCCCTAGAGTTACTGCTAGTAGTAACACTCATTGCGGTGCTGTTAGTCCTACTTCATCATCATCACAAGCCTGTCTAAGCCCACTGCAGGGCAAAGGCCTCTCCCATTATTCTCCAATTGCCCCGATCCTGTGCTAACGGCGGCCAATTTATCCCCGCAAACTTCTTGATCTCATCTGCCCCTCTAACTTTCTGTCACCCTCTGCCCGTTTGCCTTCTCTAGGGATCCACTCTGTTGCCCGTAATGACCAATGGTTATCTCGACTTCACAGTACATGCCCTGCCCACGTCCATTTCTTCTTCTTAATTTCTCCTAATATATCCTTAACACGCGTTTGTTCCCTGATCCATTCCGCTCTCTTCTTGTCCATTAATGCTACACCTATCATCTTCCGTTCAATTGCTCGCTGAGTCGTCCTCAATTTAAGTTGAACCCTCTTAGTGAGCCTCCAAGTTTCTTCCCCGTAGGTGAGCACACGTAAGATGCAGCTGTCATACACTTTCTTCTTCAGGGACAATGGTAAGCAGCCATTCATTATCTGAAAATGCCTGCCAAATGCACTCCACCCCATTCTTACCCTTCTAATTACCTCTGCCTCATGATTGGGGTCCGGGGTCACAAGTTGGCCTAAGTAGATATATTCGCTTACCACTTCCACTGCCTCACCACCTATCTCAAATCTCTGTGCTGTCTCGAGGTTATCTATCGTTACTTTAGTTTTCTGCATATCAATTTTCAGGCCCATGGTTCTACTCTGTTTGTCCAGTGCGGTAAGCATGCTTTGCAATTCGTCCCCGAGTTACTTAGCAAGGCAACGTCATCAGCAAACCTGAGGTTACTGAGGTATTTTCTATTAACCCTTACTCCCACCTGTTCCCAATTCGATGTTCTGAGTACTTCTTGTAAACATGCTGTGAATAACATTGGAGAGATTGTGTCTTCTTGTCTGACGCCCTTCCTTATAGGTAGTTTGCTGCTTTCCATACGGAGGATAACGGTTGCTGTGGATCCAATGTAAATATCCTCTAGTATTTTTACATAATGCTCGTCTACACTGTGTTTCCGTAATGCCTGAATGACTGCTGAGGTATAGACAGAGTCAAATGCTTTCTCATAATCTATGAAGGCTATATAGTATAGGGGTGCAGTACACTCTGCGCACTACTCTATCACCTGATTGATGGTGTGACTATGGTCCATTGTTGCATAACCGTTACGAAACCCTGCTTGTTCTCTAGGTTGACTGAAATCTGAGGTGGCAGAAATTCTGTTAACGATTACCTTGGTAAGTACCTTGTAGACGACTGACAGTAAGCTGATCGTCCTGTAGTTTTTCCAGTCCTTCATGTCGCCTTTCTTATAGATTAGAATGATGATAGCGTTCTTCCAGGATTATGGTACACTCGTGGTCATTAGGCATTGCGTGTACAGGTTTGCCAGTTTTACTTGTACAATTTGCCCGCCATCCTTCAAAAGGTCTGCTGTTATCTGATCTTCACCAGGTGCTTTGCCCCCTTTCATTTATGTCAAGGCCTTCCTTACTTCTTCAGTCGTTACTGGTGGGATGTCTATCTCCTCTGAACTCTTTCTCGTTCGGAATTATCCTGGATGTCCCGGCTACTGTGCAGATCCCTACAGAACTCCTCGGCCAATGTGACTATTTTATCTCTATTTGTAATGACATTGCCTTGCTTGTCTTAAGTGCATGCATATGATTTTTCCCCATACCTCAACGCCTCTTCACTGCTTTCAGGCTGCGTCCGCTCTTTACAGTATATTAGATCCTCTCCCTATTATACTTCGTATGGCAGCTGTCTTACTGTTATTGATTAACTTCAAAGGCTCCGCTAGTTCTATTCTATCAGCTGCCGTGGAGATTGTCATGCTTTGGTGTTTCCTAATTAGATCTTTTTTCTCCTGGGAAGGTTTGCCAGTATCCTGTCTAGCCATCGTGCCCCCGACATCTACTGCACACTCCATGATAATGCGCGTAAGATAGTTGCTGGCTTCCTGTGTCGTAAACTCTGCTTCCTCGGTAAGAGCTGAATATCCGTTTTACAGCGTGATCCTGAATTCTTCAACTTTACGTGTTGCTGTTAGCTCATTGATCGACTTCTTACGTACTAGCTTGTTACGGTCCCTCCTCAAATCTAGCCTGATTCGAGATCGTACTATACGGTGGTCACTACACCTTACTCTTCCGAGCACTTCCACATCCTCCACGACACCAGGGTTATCGCAAATTATGAGCTCTATTTCATTGTTATTCTTCCCATTCGGGCTCCTCCACGTCCACTTCCGGCTCTCCCGTTTGCAGAAGATGGTGTTCATGATACGTAGATTATTCCATTCTGCGAGCTCAACTATTAGGTCCCCCCTGCTATTTCTACAGCCCAGATCATAGTTCCCAACTGCCATGTCTCCAGTCCGATTCTTGCCTACTTTAGCATTGAAGTCTCCGATAACTACATTATACTGTGTTTTTATTTGAGCCATTGCCGATTGCACATCTTCATAGAGGCGTTCAACTAGCTGGTCATCGCGACTGGATTTAGGTGCTTAGCCCTGTACCTCCTTGAGTGTGTACCTCTTATTAGGCCTAATTACAAGACTGGCTGCCCTTTCGTTAAGGCTGTAGTGTTCGTCTATGTTGCAGTTATGCGTTTATTGACTAGAAATCTCGCCCCCAGTTCTATTCTGTCCACTAGACCACGGTAACATAGGACGTACCCATTTTTCAGCACCGTAGGGGCTTCACCTGTCCTTCTAGCCTCACTAAGTCCTATTGCATCCCATTTAATGCCCTCTAATTCTTCAAACAACAACTTCAAGTTCTCGTGTTAAACGCTGCCAGGCTCAGATTCCAATGGCGGCTTGTCCGGCTCCAGGGATTCTTAGCACCCTCTGCTGCGTCACAGGTCTGACCACCGCCGTGGTCAGTTTCTTCGCAGCCACTGGAGACTGAGGGCCGGGGGTTAATTGGCGTATTCATGGGAGGTTGTAGCCATTACTACACCAGGATGGACAATCCTGCTCTGGTGAGGGAGTGCGTTACCGGCGACGGTCGCCGGGGTCAGGGCACACCCCAGGCCTCATTCTGCAGTTCCATCAACACGCGGATTTTTTTTAATCCGGTGGGAATTGTCCGGCACCGGGATTCGAGCCACGGCCCTTCTGCATGCGAGGCGGATGCTCTGCCTCTACGCCACCGCTGCACTCTTGTCCTAGTCCTAGTTACGTAATGTTAACTAAGAGGCTGCGTGTGTGTTGTCGGGGCTCAGTGATCATCCAGGGTCCAAAAGGGATCACCGGGCGCACTCGTGAGGAAGTGTCCTCGAGAAAGGTGCCGCCAAGCGTCTGGCAGCAGCCACACTGCTCAATGCTGCGTCACTGCGGAGCCACACGGCCTTCTCTGTCACGGTTCGTATCCGAGAGACCATCACCGGTGGCAAGGAGCTTGTGAAGACAGGCAAGCTCAATCTGGTGAGCCCCAACTGAGTTTGTCTTCGCAAATACTGTGTAACTACTTTCTACATTGTGCGGCGTTGGGATCAGCTGTTGTCTTCTATTAAAAGAAAAGGTGAAAATTGTAGATCTGCCCATGACAGTATTGCTAGAAGACCATCTGCTTGTCCTTTACTTGAATACTGTTTTGTGGAGTTCCTAACGGCCAAAATTTCCACACGCAACAGGCAATGAGCTGCGTCTCCCCTGCACTCGGATTTTACAACTGCGCAGTTTAGCATCTCCATTTCTCTTCTTTGTGAGTTTACCTGCTGGCAGGCAGCGAAAGCGTCGGTCGTTTGGGGGCCATGGACAGGGGGTCCGGGAGGCTGGCAAGTTGCGCGCTTTTATATTTTGAGATTCCTTTGAGGCGTGCAATGCACTACGTTGCTGATTTCTAAATGTGCGTCTTCCTGCAGCCACAGTAGGTGGCATGCACTTTGCCCAGTGGTGGCTCCAAGTGCTGAAAAATAAATGCAGTGATTGCCTCGAATGGTGCAGCAGCCTTTTAAGATGTGCGAGTATGAGCCTGTCACTTGTGTTGAGACTAAAGGTTGACCATGTTGTCATGTGTTAATGGTGAACGGAGCCGGGTAGCATGGACAGCTTTGTTCCAACTGCCTGATTAGTCTGGCATTTTTAAATGCAGAGCATTTCTTTAACTCACGATGTCACCCGGCGTTGACGTGCCTCGGCGTCTGCAACAGCCGTTCCAGGTGCGCCCTCTCCCCCACTCCTCCTCTCCCGCATCACGCTACCCTCCTCGCTCTCAACAACAGGTCCGCACCCCTCCCCATACACTATATAAAAAAAAATAATACTTACCGGCGCCTGGTTTCGATCCCACGACCCTGCGGGCGGAACGCAAGGTACATGGTGCTCTACCCACTGCGCCACAAAGCCCACACAGAATGGAAGGCTACGAACGCGCCTTATATCCTTGACGCATTCAAACTACGTCAAGAAGCTGCTGATACAACGCATTCACTACCTGTGGGCGGAACGCGAGGTACATGGTGCTCTTCCCACTGCGCCACAAAACCGACACAGAATGAAAGGCTACGAACGCGCCTTATATCCTTGACTCATTCAAACTACGTCAAGAAGCTGCTGATACAACGCATTCACTACCACCAACTCCCCAAACACTAAACGTTAACGCAATACACCCACCCCCTATGCGACGCATTTACTCGAGTCCCCCTCGCGGGGAGATGGGCCCTTTTTCTTTCTTTTCCGTGTCCCTTATGTTTCCAAAGAAGCATTTGGTTTCAGAGCTTGTTCAATAGAAGCTGCTCCTCCTTGGTCACCCCCTTCTCCTCATGCAGGCAACATCAGCCAGTCCCTGCTGACCCTTGGCCGTGTCATCACAGCTTTGGTGGGCAAGGCCCCTCGTGTGCCGTGCAGGTATTTCATTCTGTACAGTGACAACCAGCACCGCGAGAAATTGACCAATTTTGAGGGGTCTAACTAAACATTTTTTCTGTGCTATGCATAGTGGTCAGGCACACATTGCAGTGACATAAAATGCAGATTAATCCACGCGCTTTCCAATGTTTTCATAATGAATGATTGCGAAAAAAATTATCAAATTCAAAATTTTTGTCCAGGCGTCGAAGAAAATAAAAAATAGGAAGTTGTGTATAATAAACCACCACTAGTAGAAAAAATTTAAAATATACATTTTGTGGGTAAACATTTAAAAAACCCGTCCTCGAAAAAAGATAGCGTTGCGCGGTACAATTTGTCAGATATAAAAGAAAAAGTTCGCACGCGTGGTGCCCTTGCCTTGCGGTGAAGCCCAACCTCTATTTCAAATTTTGCTATTTTGAATGGTTCTCTAGAAGAAATCTAGTGGTTTGACATCATTAAAGACCCCAATTAGCCTTCACGTGATTTATAAACACCTCGTCAATGATTATGACCGACACAATATTGAAGTCAAGCAAGCTATGCAAAAAATCCGCTTGGAGTTGAAAACCAAACTCTGTGGTGGATGCGTGTGGTGGATCAGTCAGGGCTTTTTTTTTTTTTTTTTGCGGTTTATTATCATGTTCTGACTCGCTGTGGTAGCCCTGCTTGCAGGAACAAGGTACGATGCGCTAGAATCGTGCCCAGTAATCTTTCACCAAGCCGCCGTCGTGCTATAAAGCGAGTTCAGCATTGCAAGCCTACTACATTGCAGCGCTACCTAACAATTTCGAAAAGAAACAATTACAAGGCTGCTGGAGACTTTCTCAGAATAGACAGCTCTACTAAGAAGCGAACTAGATTTCCGGAAATACCTTTGGACAAAACCAAAACTGGCCGATGAGCAGCTGGGGGTGTTCAAGGCCGATTGGTAGCGTTGTCCTCGTCTGAACTGATATCCGCCGGCTCGGTGTTATCTTTAGACTTTCACCTGAAGCTATAATCCCAGAAGTAAGGCTTGGGTTAAGTGGAAGCACGAGCGGCACGCCTGTTTCGAGGCACACTAGTGGGCAACGGAGGCGCCATGGCAAATGAGCTGTTAGTTGGGTAACTGCGTAGTAGCGCCAAATATGAATTTCACAACGCAAAACGAAACCGAAACTGTTAGAAACTGGCTGAAAATGCCAGGCACACTTGCTAGACATGCGAGGGAAATCAGAAATAAGATTTGGCAGAATAAAGCAATCCTTTCTTCGAACCAAAGATCAGTAGTGAATACCTGGTGTCATTTTCAAGTAATTATCACCTCTCAACGCTGTCGGATTACAAAGCTGACAACATTATTTGGTACTTGACTTGCCAGGAGCCTTTTGACAGAAGAATATCGTCGTAATGTAGCCTAACCACGAGCGGCATGCGTTTTTGTCAAGTGCAGCGGCCACGCCCCCTTCCTCAAAAACACACGCACCTCCACTCGCAAAAAACGCTGTCAAAAATCTGAATGTCGCTGGAGCGGGAAAATTTAAACTAATTGTAAAAGGGCAGTGCCTAGACTAACCACTAGCCGCATTAGGTGTACGAGAAACTAGTACAACATGTCGAAATAGGCAATATACATCATCGATCACCGGTGATCGATTTGAATAGGCGTGGTAACGAAATAGTTAAAGCTGCATGCGCGGACCTAACTTCTGGTTTACGCGTGTTCTGTCAGCATGTGTGTGCACACATTCGTATAGTCGAGCAATTGGCCTTGTGTCCCCTTCGCAGCTCCAAGGGGCACCAAAATGCGAAAACAATGACCCGTGTCCGTGGATTGGTGCCACTAATACAAATGTGCCCCTTGTGGCAGCTGCAGTTACTGAAATGCCATGGGTTCAAAAGTGGGTGTCAGGCACATTGCAGTTGGTGAAATGGGGGGGGGGGCAAATCTTGTCTGTGCAAACCAGTGTGGCGTAGGGACCCACAAATATGACGGGTATCTGGAAAGAAACATTCCTTTTCCCGAATGGCACAGAGCTGACCCACTGTGCTCCGTGCACGCTACCTGAACCGACCAAAGTTGCCAATTCCCTTGTTTACTATAATCGAATTGCTCTTGGAGGGGCTCATAGATGGGCTGTAACACAGTCTGTTACCATTGGAACCAAGCTGCACCTCCAGACAATGACCTTTCCAGCAAACCTGCACAGGAAGTGCTGCATCCGTCAAATCTGGAACATTTTGCACATTTGGCAAATTTGTTTACCTCTTTCGTTGCCATGCCTATTCAAAATCGTTCAATTTGAACAATAACTTAGGAGCCCCTTTTCATGGTGTTCCAGGTGTTTCTAAAATGAAGCTCTGTGGGGTTAGCTTAAAAAATGCCCTTCTCAAAATCAGTTTTTTATCATTTTTCCAACAGAAATGCGATTTTCCACGCGCATTTGCATCACCTGAGTGTGGAATAGGGCAGGGTCGTCGACTCGTCGCACGCCACTGCTACCAAGTAAGGCCTGGTGCTCGTAATTACTCTGCATCAGTGTTTGGTTTTTGTTATCAGGACACCAATGGTGAATCAGATGACTTTCAATCATCAGGTTTGCACTCTTGCAGTAATAACCGCTAAAATTGGCTGAAATTATCAAGCAGTGCTGTTTGGAAGGTTATTTTATGCTTTTAGCAGTTTTATTGCCTTTTTGGACATTGTTCTATGTCATGTTGTAGCTCTACTTACCACAGGGCCATTCGCAATCAGTTTAGAATGGTTTCAATTTCATTTCTGCGTCGCAATATTCATATTTTTGCACTATTACGCAGTTATCCAACTGCGAGCTGATTCGCAATGGCGCCTTCATTGCCGGCTACTGATCCTCTAAAAAAGCATCGCTCTCGTAATTTCACCCCGTCCTGATTCGATTTCTGCGATAAGAAGTTCAGATGCAAGTCAGCAGGTAACACCCCGTCGTCGGATATCATTTCAGACAAGGAGAGCGCTTCAAACCAGCCATGCACGAAAATGTGGGTTCAATTACCGGCCGTGGTGGCTGGTTTTCTGATGGCGGCCAAAAGCAAAAATGCCCATGTGTAAGAGACTTTGGCGCACGTTGAAGATCCTCAGGTAGTCAAAATTCATCAAGAGCCCTGCACTACGGCTCGCTTCATCGCCTGCATTGCGTCGGCACGTTAAACCCTACAATCAATCAATCAATCAATCAATCAATCAATCAATCAATCAAACCAGCCTTCCACACCCCCTGCTGTTGGTCAGCCAGTTTCGTTTCTATATGAGGGCATCCCTCGGACCTGAAGTGTTGCTTCTTAGAAATGTCTATTCTGACAGTCTCCAACAGGTTTGGTATTGTTTTTCAAAAATGTTGGGTGGCGCTGCAATGCAAGAGACTTCAAGGTCTGAACTCTTTTTGTCGTACGACAGCTGCTAAGTGAAAGCTTTTTTAGCGTGATTATGGCGCATCGAACCTCATTCCTGCATGCAGGGCTGCAATAGCGCGTCGGCAAATGGTATTTAACTGCAAGTTTATGTCCTGACGCGTGACTGACAGTGAACATCAACAAGCATCAGCCACTGAGTTTCGTTTTGAACTCCGTACAGATTTGTCCCCATTCCGTGCTTGTCCCGAGTGTTGTGCTGGCCGTAAATGCAAATTCAGGAATTTACAAGGTGTTTTTACGTCACATGGGGACCAATTGGTGCCTCTGATAATCTCAAACCACCAAATTTCTTCGAGAGAACCACCAAAAATTGTTGCATTTTTAAATGGAGGTTGGGCTTCACTGAACGGCACCGGCACCACGCATGCTAACATGTTTATCCCGCAGAGTGTTCCATGCAAGACGACATTTTTTTCTAGGACATGTTTTGAAATGTTTCCCAAGAAAATGCATATTTTAAATATTTTCTATGAGTGCTTTGTTATACACAACTTCTTTTTGATCATTTTCGACGACAGCTGGACAGAAATTTTGATTTTGATAATTTTTTTTGCAACCAATATGAATGAAAGCATTTTTTAGAACTGCCGTTCTTGGAAAGGGCGCTAAGACATCTGCATTTTATGTTGCTGCAATATCAGTCTGTGCATTGTAGAAGTGTTTAGCACAGTTTTCTTAGTCCTAAAAATCGGTCTATTTCTCGCCTTATATCCCGCTGCGTAACTTCAGCTTGTAAAGATTTTCACACTAGCTGCCGTACTACCATAGGCAGCAAGGTGGTCACCAGTCTAGATGTGCAAAAGTGCTGGTTGCATCGCCAACTGTTTCGCTACCAAACATGTGCTGACCCAACATTTTGGGGTGTGCATAAACCTGGCCTTTGAGAGGCTTGGTATTTGTGCTGCAATTTCACGTAATCCAGTGCCTCAACAATTTGGTGCAGGAGAGTGCCCAAATTATATTTGGGGGTGTACAAACTAGGTGCATTTCGTCCCTCTTGTTTTAGGGGATAGCTGAAATGCTTCTCCCTTGTTCTGCTTTCAGGGAGAGCAAGCTGACCGGGCTGCTGCACGATTTTCTTGGTGGCCGCATCATTGCAACCGTCTCGGCTGGCATGTCTGGCCTGGACAAGACCCTGAGCACCCTGCACTATACCCACCTGGCCCAGAACATCACTAACTGGCCTGAAGTCACCCAGAAGAGGACCAAGAGATGATCAAGGCAAGGCCTTCAACTTTTCTTTTCAGGATGCCCTCTCATGGTTTGCAGATGCCTGCTCTTGATCCTTTGGTGGATGCAAGGTTCATTTGTGAACCCAACTGCAGCCCCATCTCCAAACGCATCTGCTCTTCTGTCTAATCTTGCTTTTCCCGCCGCTCATTACTGCAGACCACTCCTTTCTTCCCCCGCCATACCATGACGAGTCAATCTTTTTTGCTGCGTTGAAGTCGCGTGCAGTTTTACTTCGTAGGAGGGTAAACATATATTGTTGTCTCCAGGAGGTGGAATCCTTAGTCCAGGGCTCAGCTAGCTGATACACCTCGCTCCACCAGCCGAAGCTGGTCGGACAGGCATGAGCTGCCCAGGGCTTGCCTCCGGAGCTTGGGTAGGGTGCACTAGAAGCTCGGGAGATTTGAACGGATTCGGTGTGGGGGGGGAGGGTGCTTTTCCGGCGGAGAGCGAGTGGCAACATCGGCAACATGTCGCGACACACTCGAGTGTCCGGCAAGGCATGGTATACTGTATACAAAAGGGCAACGCACGCGTTTGTTGTCCCCCACTTAGCTAACCCGAGGGCATGGCTGTAGGCAGGGCGATGAGCCCTCCCTCAAGCCACTCCAGCACGATTGCCTCTCCTGCACCCTCTCCCCAGAGAATAAAATAGGTCCGCACCCTCTTCCCCCGAGGCCAAAATTCTGCCGATGCTCATGCTGAGGGGGCTAACGCTTTGGGAGGTCCACTCTTTTGCAATCATCCTGACGCGTCGTTCCATGAAAGCGCTGACGCGGCGGAAAAGCATTGATGCGTGCACGTTTTGTATATCGATACGCTCCAAGGATACGCGCTTTTCTTCACACGCGACGTGCCACTCGCAACAGGAAGCATGGCGCTGACGGGAAGCATTGCGGAGGCTTAAACCCGGTCACCTTCCCGGGGGGGGGGGGGGGAGAGGGGGCACGCCCTCACGTAGTTGACGCCTATGCCCTCCCACTCACCATCTCCAATAATCCGATGGGAACAACCCAAAACCCACAAACCAAAAACAAAACGACGACTTCAACAGCTGCCCCAGGGGTGTGCAACTCAATTACCACCAAGATACGCAATCTCTTTGCCGTGAGGTATCTGGAACGCCTCAGCTATTTGCCTCATCATCTAGCGCGCATGCTTGAAAAGCGGCCTGCAACCACCACGGTACCGGCATTTGCTGCAATGTTCCGCGAGGTGTGACAATATAGCCCCTTTGAGGGAAACTTCTGCTCTCTGAGGCGCACGTTGACGCATCTGCCCGTTTGTCCTACGTACTCCTTACCGCAAGCCAGTGGAAGCACATAAACACAGCCAACATTGCACTTGACATACCTCATTTCAACTTTCACACTGCGTTTATTCCTGCCATCCTGCCAACTTTGTTTCATGCTGTACCTGGAACCTGGAACCAACTGTTTTCAACGCATGTGACATTTTGTGCAGATAGGGAATTACTGCTGGCCTCTTACTCCTACCGTTCTAAACTGCAAACGTACCAACATCATCCTTCCTTCTTTTTAGTTCTCAAATCATTTTTTCATATACTGACCTCAAAACATTGCTTGGGAAACCGGCATCTCTGAGGCGACACACTTGACCATCAAAAGCCTGTTCTGAGCAATGCACACATGACCTATCCAAAGCAGCACCGAACACAAACTTTGCAACTCCTCGTTTTACCAACTTGGAATGCCCCGACGCATAACTCAGAAGTGCCTTCATGGACCTAGGCTGATAACAGAATGTTCATTCTCAAGTTTCAAATTCAAATCCAGGTACTGAAGCCTATTTTCACAAGGGGTCTCAAAGGTGAATTTCAGGCCTAGCCCGACCTTCTCAAAGAGGTCTACGAAACCAGTGACCACCGAGGGGGAGGCTTCTTGGTTACATACCACCAAAAAATCATCCATGTACTGAAATATGTGGAACACTGAACTGGTCAGCTTACTCTAAATACGTCTGTCCACTCGATCTAAAAAATGCCAAGTGATGCAACCATTCATGTTGTTTCTTCATGGCCACCTTTTGTATAGCCTGCCCATTAAATACTGTAGTACTTCATATCTTCTGATCTAGGATGAGGGCGTGCAACTAGTACATAAGCTACAGCAGTACCTTTGGCTTTGGTACTGCAACAGCTATAATCCTATCAAAGACCAGGTTTGGAAATATGAATGTTTTTATAAAATGAATTGCACAAGGAATTTATACTAGCAAAAATAAATCTTGCATCATTGTGGTTTTGTTGCACATTAACATTAACAAATTACCGTATTTACTCGCATAATGAACCCACTCGCGTAATGAACCCTCCCCCCACTTTTATTATTGAGAATTTAATGTTTTGTCACTTCGAATAAAAAATGCAGCGGAGATATGTTTTCATCTCAGCATGGTTGCTGATGCTGTAGGCGATCGCAGTAACTTGATATCACGCCACAGTACACGCAGAAACCGGGGTTGCCGTGAGTGGACACGGCAACCCCGCCGTGGCTATGTCGCCTGACACTCCGCTTTTAAAGCAAAGCTTTCTACCTCTACCCCCCAAGGGTTCTTTCGCGACCGTTGGTGTCACCAGAAAACTCTAGCCAACAAATAAAAGAATTTACTGGCACCGCCGGGAATCGAACCTGGAACTAATAAACTAACAAAGCGGGAGCCCGTTGTCTTACCGATTTAGCTTCGAGCCCACGCGAACACGGGAATACAAATGATGGACTCACCAAGCACATCTACGGGTTTACCCCCTGCCTTCTCGCTGAATGCCACGTAAAAGCGTCACACGACCACTCACGCCCGTCTAGCGGCCCTGTGCGCACCTTGCTCATGTGCTAAGAGTTAAAAAAATTAAAGGAAGCTCACACCAATCCATGGAATCTCACTTTTAGTACGTCAATGTGCTAAAGCCTGTGGCCTTCAGTGTTCACGTAAAAAATCACAGCTCCTTGTCGTCCGCCCTCACGCCAAATCAAGGAATACATTCAAATACTACTTGATGACCAGACCATCACTCCAAACCCCAGCATCAAGATCCTGGGCCTACATTTCCAGGCCAACACGAAGAGTGACGTCTCCTTGCAGCGCCTCAAAAACAGCATTAATCTAATCATACACATGATCAGGCTAGTTGCCACCAAGAAGCGAGGCCAGAAAGAATCCGGTACCTTTCGATTAATTGAAGCTTTTGTCCTCTCGAGAGTTACTTACGACAAACCCCTATCTTCTTCTCGACGAGGAAGACACAGAGATGCTTTATATAATGATTAGAAAGGCGGTTTAGAAGGCCATTGGTCTTCTCATGAGTGCGTCCACACTGAGGCTGCTTAGCACGGGCTCCACAACACGGTGGAAGAGCTGATAGAAGGCCATCTTTCTAACCACAAGGTCCGACTCAGAACTGCGGTGGGTAACCGCATGCTTCACCAGATTGGCTGGGCAGCCCATAATGTCACTCAGCTTGACGTACTCCCAGACTCTTGACGACTAAAACTAAAGATGCTCCCTTTGCTTAGAAATATGAACCCCTCACATGACGAGGGTCAACGAAAATCACGGGCTCAAGCGCTAAACACCCCCCTCGGTGGGGCTCATGCAGTTATCTACACAGACTTCTAACATCGAGGGCAGCAACACGCCATCATCGTGGCTACCTCCAGAACCAACCTCTTTGCGTGTACCTCGCTTATGACCCAACAAATGACGGCAGCAGAAGAGGCAGCCATCACCTTGGCTCTTACTCAACCAGGGGTTTGGAGGGTAGTCCCCGATTCCCAGCAAGCCGGCTGGAAATACCAGTCGCGTTGGGTGTCCTGACCTGTACAGAGCGTGTTCAAAAACCCCTACCCAAATGGTTCTATTCAGCTCATCTGGACCCCCCACACGCTTCAATGGAGGGCAGTCACCCGCGTGTCACGTCCAGGGAGATAATCCAGCATTATCGCCTTCTGAGACAGAGCGTACCTTCGCCTTACCCTGACCTTTCCAGAGAACAACTAACTACCCTACGGCTCATACAATCCGGGCTCCTTTCCACAGGCTACGCGTCTTCACGTAATGTAAATTTTTCTCAGAAGTAGGAACACTCCGCCCCGTAATCGGGGCGTGCGACTTTAGCCCTGAGCACCCTCCTCTCTTTCCGTCAACTAGCCAACAAGAGCAATGGGAGATGCTGTTATCCAGGCCCTCTCTACCTACCCAGCTTCAGCGGGTGGACAGAACACAGGCCGCGCGGACTGCATATGGGCCCCACAGAAGAAGGAATCACTCCCCAAGGCTGCACTCTGGCCCCTTCAGAAATCTGAACAGAAGTATTTCTTCCTCCTCCTTCTCAGCCGCAAGTCTCGTCGCCTCCGTCCGCGGCGCCGCAGAGATGGAGAAGTCAGATCGTCTAACACCGGGTTGGAGCTTACTTTGATTTTATAAAAAAAAGTTTCCACTCTTGCTACACCAATACAACTCAACCAAACACCGTTCATGCATGACGCATTAATTTAACCTTACCAAGAATATCTCTTTGAAGTAATAAATGGTGTGGTTAAGAGCATTTCACTTCTCTCTGGTTTTACTATTTGTAGAGCGATGTGAGTGATTTTAAGTGACGTCGCATGAGTAACCGTTATGGGTGCCGTTTACAGCTTTGCTTTCCAACCACATTCACGGGGTGGATTGGCGCGATTTTTTTTTTGTGTAGCAGTTTGGCCTACCAAGCACCAGGGCACAAATTGGCCCTAGTGGCGCAATTATCGGTTACCTGGGGGGTATACCAGCTGACCTAGCCGTTCTACTGTCACTAAATTGAGCAGTTCTTCCCAAGACGTCGAACGCATGCGTCTGGTTACGCAGGACCCAGCATTTGCCACCAGAGAAGTCGAGCGTAGTGTCAGCAGATAACGGGAATTAGGGTAACGGTACTGAGCCCCGCAAGTCAGCAACGGCGGCATTTTGGCGTTTATCAGTGTTGCGAGATTGCCGCATTTACGGCCTCGCCGTCAAATTCGACCAATCATCATGACCACGTGTGCAAATTTGGCGAATGACGAGGCCCAGCATGCGGTTAGAGCCAAGCAGTATCTACGTTGTGACAAAAGCGCATGCAGATGCACGCCTTGCGCCGTTGTCACTGCGCAGTTACTATGTTTTGCCTTAATCGCATGCTGGCCCTTGTCATTCGAAAATCTGCACGTGGTCACGATGATTGGTCGTTCTGGAGTGTTGTGGTGACGCCCACCTGTAGCAATTTTCAAGAGTGCTGCATTCAAGAGTCCATAACCCGTGGTAGAAATTCGCCATTGGCTGCCACGGCTTCGGCTTAACACCCCCTCTGACGGATTCGCCAGTGCCGATTACAGCAGCCGTAAAAAAGCGCACATCCGATTCCCCATTTTTTATTTGGCTATGACGTAAACTCTTTAGATATTCTTATTTTAATAATTCTAGCATTATATCAAACAATAAGTTGTTTGAAGAGCTTGGACATGTTTTTGAGCGTGCCTATGATACCGTCGCCTTCGTGGGGAACCGGTGCGCCAACCGTCAGCTACAGTTTAACACCTTCCTGCCCACGGCTATTAAAATCGGCGGTATACTATCGAAGCATTCAAGATCAAATTTTGACGTCTTCCGTTCGAATTTGGCGCTTTCTGAGTGTGCTTTGCGAGCTGGCGCCGCCTACTGAGTAGTAAAGACACTTTCATCCTCTGTTGTTTTTCTTTTCTTTTTTTTTCTTTTGTTCACGGCGCAATTCTTTTAAAGCCCCGCCGGTGTCGTGACGCGCGCTCGGATGATACCGGGGCGGTGCTGACATGGCGCTACGGCGCCGCAGAAACGCCGAATGTTTAGTGATTTGGATGATTCTTCACGCAACTTTTTTGATGAAGTTATGACATTACCAGCACTGACGGCAAGGACAACTTCTCGTCATCGGATTTTGGCACTGAAAGCACAGTGCGCCAAACCGCCCCAGAAACTGATACCCTATTCAGCGCAAACCCCAGAAAATGAAATATTATCGAAACTGTGAGTTGTGCTGCGAACAAAAAAGAGTGGGGCCGAAAACCAATGTTTACTGCGGTGGATGTGTGGCCAACTATTTCGAGGAACTGCTTTCCACAGTAGCACCAAACATGTTTTTGTAAGTAAAAAATTTTAGTTAGGCATTTGATAGTTGTAGAAGTTGCGCACTCGCTGTACATATACAAAATGTGTATATATATACAATTTTACATATACATATATACCATTTTTTGTGTATTTTTCTTTCTGTTGAGACACCGACGTTTTCGCTTACTTTTTTCTGTATTTGTCCCAAAAATGTTTTGCACACATTTTTTTAAACACATTTCTGTCTGAAACAGTCACAACTGGAAAGGAAACTTACTCTTCGACAATTCGATACCATACATTTATATGTTGCAAGTTTTTTGCTCCCGGGAAATATTATTTGCTAGACTACTCAAAATCACTGATCTTCCCGTAGGCAGTAAAGCGTTAACAAAACCTGTTGCTGAGCGAGTTGGTTGATGCTTCAAGAAAAAAAATTAACGCCAATCCACTCTGTGAATGTGTTTGGAAAGCAAAGCTGTGAACGGCACCCAAAATGCTTACTAATGCGACGTCACATAATTCACTCACTTCACTCTACAAATATTGAAACCAGAGAGAAGTGAAATTCAATTTGCATACCCTTACCCTCTACTCCTTCAAGCAGATATTCTTGGTAAGGTTAAATTAATGCATGAAGCATGAACATTGGTTGGTTGAGTTGTATTGGTATAACACATGAGTGGAAACGGCTTTCACGAAATTAAAGCTCAAACCCGGTATTAGACGATCTCACTTCTCCGTCTCTGCCGTCGCGAACGGAGGCGACGAGATCAGCGGCAGAGACGGAGCAGGATCAGGAGGAGGAGTAGGAGAGGCAGAAGGAGGAAATACTTCTATTCAGATTCCTGAATGGCCCAGAGTGTGGTCCAGGGGAGTGGTTCCTCCTTCACTGTAGCCCATATTCAGTCCGCGCCACGTGTGCTCTCTCTACCAGCTGAAGCTGGGTAGGCAGAGAGGGGCCGGACAGCAGCATCTCCCATGTTCGGCTCTGGTTCGGTAGTTGACGGAAAGAGAGGAGGGTGCTCAGGGCTAAAGTCGCACACCCCGATTATGTGGCAGAGTGTTCCTACTTCTGAGCAAAGTTTACATTCAGCGTCGTAGCGATTCGGGTGCATTAAGTGAAGACGCGTCGGGTGTGGGAATGAGCCGGATTGTATGAGCCGTAGGTTAGGTTGTTGTTCTACGGAAAGGTCAGGATAAGGCGAAGGTGGGGTCGGTCTCAGAAGGCGATAATGCTGGGTTACGTCCCTGATTGAGACAAGCGGGTGACCGTCATCATGCAGCTTCATAGCAGGGGGCGGCTAAAAGTACGGCTTGGTGGACGTATTCATTGCCTTCCATGGAAGCATGAGCGGGCATCCAGATGAGCAGGATGGAACTATTTGGGGAGTGGTTTTTTTAGCAAACGCAGTACGGATCGGGACACCAAACTCGACAGGTAATTCCTGTAGGCTTGTTGGGAAGTGGTGACTACCTTACGAACCCATGGTTGAGTGAGAGCCAAGGCGATGGCTGCCTCTTCTGCGGCCGTCATGTCTTCGGTCTTCAGTGAGGCACAAGCAAGGAGGTTGGTTCTGAAAGTAGCCACGATGATGGCGTACTGCTGCCCTCGATGTTGGGAGGTGTCTGTGTAGCTAACTGCATAATCCCCACCGAGGGTGGTGTTGAGCGCTTGAGCCCGTGCTTGTCGGCGACCCGTGTAGTCTGAGGGGTTCATATTTCTAAGCAAAGGGAGCATCTTTGTTTCTTGTCGCCAAACATTCCAGGAGTACATCAAGCGGAGTGACATTCTGTGCTGCCCAGCGAACCTCTTCAAAGATAAGGCGACCCGCCGCAGTTCTGCTCATTCGGAGCTTCAGGATAGAAATATGGCCCTCTATCAGCTCTTCCACCGTGTTGTAGAGCCCCGTGCTAAGCAGGGTCTCTGTGGACGCACTCATCGGAAGACCAATGGCTTGCTCAACCACCTTTCTAATCATTATTTAGGGCATGTTTACGTCCTCCTTGCCGAGTAGAAGACACGGGGTTGACGTAAGTGATTCTCGAGAGGACAAAAGCTTGAACTAATCGAACGGTATGGGATTCCTTGAGGCCTCGCTTCTTGGTGGCAACTCGCCTGATCATGTGTATGATTTATTGATGGGGTGCTTGAGGCGCTGCAAGGATACGTCACTCTTGGTGTTGGCCTAAAGATGGAGTCCCAGGATCTTGATGCTGGGGCTTTGAGTGATGGCCTGGCCATTAAGGGGTATTTGAATGTGTTCATTGAGATATCGATTTGCGTGAGGGGGGACGACAAGGAGCTAAGATTTTTACGTGAACACTGGAAGCCACAAGCCCATTGGCGTTCTAAAAGTGAGATGCCATGGGTTGGTGTGAGCTTCCTTTAATCACTTCCGCGTGGCATTTAGCAAGAATGCAGGGGTTATACCCCTAGATGTGCTTGGTGAGTGCACCACTTGTCTTCCCCGACTCCGCGTGGGCTCGCAGCTTAATCGGTAAGACAACGGGCTCTTGCTTTGTTGCTCTGTTAGTTCCTGGTTCGATTCCTGGCGGTGCAGGATTTTCTTTTATTAAAGCAAAGCTTTTTACCTCTACCCCCCCAAGGGTTCTTTCGCGACCGTTGGTGTCACCAGAAAACTCCTGCGAACAAATAAAAGAAGCTGCTGGCACCGCCAGGAATTGAACCTGGAACTAATATAGTAACAGAACGTAAGCCCGTTGTCTTACCGATTGAGCTATGAGCCCACGTGGGAACGGGCAAGGCAGACGGTGCACGGACCAAGCACATCTGCGAGTTTACCCCATGCGTTCTCGCCGAATTCCATGTGATAGCATCACGCGACCTCTCGCGCCGCTGTGCGCTCCCGCCCACGGCACGTGTAGCGGCCGTGTGCGTACCTTGAGCATGCGCTAACACTTAGAAAAATTAAAGGAAGCTCACACAAACGCACGCAATCTCACTTATAGTACGCGAATATGCTAAATCCTGTGGCCTCCAGTGTTAACCTCGAAAATCAGACCTTCTTGTCGTCCGCCCTTACGCCAAACGACATCAAGGGAGACAGTCAAATACTCCTTCATGGCCAGGCCATCACTCCAAGCCCCATCACAAAGATCCTGTGCCCAAATCTCCTGTACAAAACCAAGAATGACGATCCTTGGGGCGCCTCAAACACTGCATCAATCAAATCATACACATGATCAGGCGAATTGCCACCAAGAGGCGAGGCCTCACTGAAGCCTCTGATAGCATCACGCGACCTCTCGCGCCGCTGTGCGCTCCCGCCCACGGCACGTGTAGCGGCCGTGTGCGTACCTTGAGCATGCGCTAACACTTAGAAAAATTAAAGGAAGCTCACACAAACGCACGCCATCATGGCGGCTACCATTACAACCAACCTCCTTGCGTGTGCCTCACTCAAGACCCAAGACATTTTCAAGCTTTTGTCCTCTAGAGAATCACTTACGTCACCCCCTATCTTCTTCTCGGCAAGTATAACGTAAAGATGCTTGATACAATGATTATAAATGCGGTTAAGCGGGCCATTGATCCTCGCTAGAGTGCGTTCACGGAGAGGATGCTTAGGATGGAGCTCCACAACACGCTGGAAGAGCTAGAAGCTCCTATTGAGCAGAACTGCACTGGGTCCCCCAATCTTTCACCAGATTGGCTGGGCAGCACGGAATGTCACTCCACGTGATGTGCTCCCGGACTCTTGGCGACAACTAAGATGCTTCCCCCTTTACCTAGAAATATGAACCCCTCACACCACGAGGATCGCCGACAAGCACCGACTCAAGCGATCAGCACCACCCTGGGCGGGGATCATGCAGATATCTACACTTGCGTCTCCCAATATCGAGGGCAGCCGTGCGCCATCATGGCGGCTACCATTACAACCAACCTCCTTGCGTGTGCCTCACTCAAGACCCAAGACATTTTGGCAGCAGAAGAGGCAGCCATCGCCTTTGTCCGAAATGTAGTCAACGATTCGAAACAAGCCCAGCAGAATTACTAGCCGGCGTGGGTGTCCCGAGCTGCACTGCGTGTTCTAAAAAAACACTGCCCAACCGACTGCATTCACCTCATCTAGACGCCTGCTCACGCTTCCATGGAGGGCAACGAATGCGCCCACAAATAGGCCTGCACGTTTACCCCCCTCCCCCCGCCCCCCCGAATGCTATGGAGCTCCGCGAGGACAGTTACCGGCCTGTCACGTTCAGGGACATAACCCAGCATTATCGACTTCAGAGACACACCCTTCCGTCGCCGCACCCTTAACTTTCCACGGAACAACTACCCTACGGCCCATACCATCAATCGCGTCTTAACTCAAAGCATCCTAATCGGTAGGATGCTGAATGTAAATTTTTCTCAGAAGTAGAAACACTCCTCCACATAATCGGGGTGTGCGACGTTACCCCTGAGCACCCTCCCCTTTTTCCGTCAACTACTCAACAACCGCAATTGGAGATGCTGCTGTCCAGCTCTCTCAGCTGGTGGACAGAGTACAGGCGGCGCGGAATGCATATGGGCTCAAGTGAAGAAGGAACCACTCCCTCGCCCGCCGTCTGGGCCTTTCAGAAGTGTGAATAACAGTATTTCCTCCTTCGAGTCCTCCTCCATCTCTCGCCGATTTCTTCGTCTCTGTCGGTGGCGTCGGAGACAGAGAAGAGAGATCGTCTAACAGAAAGATTGAGCTTCCTTTAATATTATAAAAAAAACAAGTTTCCACTTATGTGCTTCCCCAATACAACTCAACCACACACCGTTCATGAATTATGCATTGGCTTAACCTGAGCAAAGAATATCTCTTTGAAGTAATCAAAGGTGTGGTTAAGTGCATTTCACTTGTCTCTACTTTCACTATTTGTAGAGCTACGTAAGTGAATTTAAGCTATGTCGCATGGGTAATTGTTCCGGGGTCCGCTTACAGCTTTGCTTTCCAAGCACATTCACAGGGTGGATTGACGCGCATTTTTTTGTTCGCTGGAGTTTTCTGGTGACACCAACGGTCGCGAAAGAACCCTTGGTGGGTAGAGGTAGAAAGCTTTGCTTTAAAAAAAACGTGGCGTTAAACAGTTGTGGACGACGACAAGATAGGACAGATACAGGCACCGGTATCTATCGTATAATGTCTTCATGGAAGTACGTTTGGTTCCTTTTAAAAGCAAAGCTTTTTACCTCTACCCCCCAAGGGTTCTTTCGCGACCGTTGGTGTCACCACAAAACACCAGCGAACAAATAAAAGAATTTACTGGCACCGCCGGGAATCGACCCTGGAACTAATAGACTAACAAAGCGAAAGCCCGTTGTCTTACCGATTTAGCTACGAGCCCACGCGAAGACGGGAAGACAGGTGGTGTACTCACCAACTACATCTACGGGTTTACCCCCTGCGTTCTCGCTGAATGCCACGTGAAAGCGTCACGCGACCACTCACGCCCGTCTAGCGGCCCTGTGCGCACCTTGCTCATGTGCTAAGAGTTACAAAAATTAAAGGAAGCTCGCACCAATGCATGGCATCTCACTTCTAGTCCGCCAATGTGCTATAAAGCCTGTGGCCTCCAGTGTTCACGTAAACCATCACAGCTCCTTGTCGTCCGCCCTCACGCGAAACCAAGGAATACATTCAAATACTCCTTGATGGCCAGGCCTTCACTCCAAACCCCAGCATCAAGATCCTGGGCCTACATTTCCAGGCCAACACCAAGAGTGACGTCTCCTTGCAGCGCCTTAAAAACAGCATTAATCAAATCATACACATGATCAGGCGAGTTGCCACCAAGAAGCGAGGCCTAAAGAAATATGGTACCTTTCGATTAGTTGAAGCTTTTGTCCTCTCTAAGACACTTACGTCAACCCCATGTCTTCTCGACAAGGAAGACATATAGATGCTTTATATAATGATTAGAAAGGCGGTGGAGCAAGCCATTGGTCTTCTCATGAGTGCGTCCACAGAGAGGCTGCTGAGCACGGGACTCCACAACACGGTGGAAGAGCTGATAGAAGGCCATCTTTCTAACCAGAAGGTCCGACTCAGAACTGCGGTGGGTAACCGCATGCTTCACCAGATTGGCTGGGCAGCCCAGAATGTCACTAAGCTTGATGTACTCCCAGACTCTTGGCGACTAAAACTAAAGATGCTCCCTTTGCTTAGAAATATGAACCCCTCACATGACGAGGGTCACCGAAAAGCACGGGATCAAGCGCTAAACACCACCCTCGGTGGGGATGATGCAGTTATCTACACAGATGCCTCCAAACATCGGGAGCAGCAATACGCCATCATCGTGGCTTCCTCCAGAAACAACCTCCTTGCGTGTACCTCGCTTAGGACCCAAGAAATGACGGCAGCAGAAGAGGCAGTCATCACCTTGGCTCTCGCTCAACCAGGGGTTCGGAGGGTAGTCAACGATTCCCACCAAGCCTACAGGAATTACCAGTAGGGTTGGGTGTCCTGACCTGCACTGCGCGTGCTAAAAAAACACTCCCCAAACTGTTCCATTCAGCTCAACTTTACACCCCCTCACGCTTCAATGGAGGGCAACAAATACGCCCACCCAACAAGCCTGCGCTTTTACCTCCCGTTCTATGGAGCTGCACGAGGACAGTCACCCGCGTGTCACGTTCAGGGAGATAACCCAGCATTCTCGCCTTCTGAGACAGACCGTACCTTCGCCTTACCCTGACCTTTCGAGAGAACAACAAACTACCCTACGGCTCATACAATCCGGGCTCCTTGCCACAGCCTACGCGTCTTCACCTAATGTATCCGAATCGCTACGATGCTTAATGTAAATTTTGCTCAGAAGTAGGAACACTCCGCCCCGTAATCGGGGTGTGCGACTTTAGCCCTGACCGCCCTCCTCTCTTTCCATCAACTACCCAACAAGAGCAATGGGAGATGCTGCTGTCCAGGCCTTCTCTACCTACCCAGCTTCAGCGGGTGGACAGAACAAAGGCTGCGCGGACTGCATATGGGCCCCACGGAAGGAGGAATCACTCCCCAGGGCTGCACTCTGGGCCGCTCAGAAATAACGAAGTATTTCTTCTTCCTCCTCCTGCTTCTCTGCCGCAAATCTCGTCGCCTCCGTCAGCGGCGCAGAGACGGAGAAGACAGATCGTCTAACACCGGGTTGTAGCTTACTTTAATTTTATAAAAAAATAGTTTCCTCTCTTGTGCTACACGAATACAACTCAACCAAACACCGTTCATGCTTCATGCATTGATTTAACCTTAACAAGAATATTTCTTTGAAGTAATAAATAGTGTGGTTAAGTGCATTTGACTTCTCTCTGGTTTTGCTATTTGTAGAGCGTTGTGAGTGAATTTAAGTGACGTCGCATGGGTAATCGCTATGGGTGCCGTTTACAGCTTTGCTTTCCAACCACATTCACGGGGTGGATTGGCGCGATTTTTTTTTCGTCAGCTACAACTTTCGCGGCGGCATATGGCCCGCTCAGTCAGACGTTCCTTGGACTGCGACATTACAAACGTTAGGTACGATCACGCACTGCCTGCTCTTTCACCGAACCCGCAGTTGCCACGGCTACCACAGTACATGGAGGATTTGGGCTACTTCGTAGCTCGTGGGCGTGTTAATGCATGGTGGACAAAGCAAATCCCCAAAACCGCTTAAAGAATTCAATCGTCATGCCAAGCCCAAGCCAGAAGCTGTGGTCTTCCCATAACCTCCAACGACGACATGGATTCCCAGGTGCAGTTTCTTCTCGAGTATACTTGGAAAGAAACTCTACGGTATTAAGTACAGCCACTGAGGCACGCAAGCCAGCAACGGCGGCCGTTCTGTCGTTCAATCAGGTTTGCGAGATTGCCGCACCTACAGCCTCGCCGTTAATTTCGACTGGGTCGTTTGTTAACAACACTAGTGAAGATGCAGCAAAACGGCACCTTTGGATACACTTCTACCACCTGAAATGCTTTTGCACGCGTTATCTTTGATTCGCATTCGGAACGACGTCAGTGGCTACCGCATAGCAGGGAGGACAAGCTAAGCCTACCAGAAATGACCGACTAAAAGGCATTAACAAAAAAAATGCGCGTCAATCCACCCTGTGAATGTGCTTGGAAAGCAAAGCTGTAAGCGGACCCCGGAACAATAACCCATGCGACATAGCTTAGATTCACTTACGTAGCTCTACAAATAGTGAAAGTAGAGACAAGTGAAACGCACTTAACCACACCTTTGATTACTTCAAAGAGATATTCTTTGCTCAGGTTAAGCCAATGCATAATTCATGAACGGTGTGTGGTTGAGTTGTATTGGGGAAGCACATAAGTGGAAACTTGTTTTTTCTTTATAATATTAAAGGAAGCTCAATCTTTCTGTTAGACGATCTCTCTTCTCTGTCTCCGACGCCACCGACAGAGACGAAGAAATCGGCGAGAGATGGAGGAGGACTCGAAGGAGGAAATACTGTTATTCACACTTCTGAAAGGCCCAGACGGCGGGCGAGGGAGTGGTTCCTTCTTCACTTGAGCTCATATGCATTCCGCGCCGCCTGTACTCTGTCCACCAGCTGAGAGAGCTGGACAGCAGCATCTCCAATTGCGGTTGTTGAGTAGTTAACGGAAAAAGGGGAGGGTGCTCAGGGGTAACGTCGTACACCCCGATTATGTGGAGGAGTGTTTCTACTTCTGAGAAAAATTTACATTCAGCATCCTACCGATTAGGATGCTTTGAGTGAAGACGCGATTGATGGTATGGGCCGTAGGGTAGTTGTTCCGTGGAAAGTTAAGGGTGCGGCGACGGAAGGGTGTGTCTCTGAAGTCGATAATGCTGGGTTACATCCCTGAACGTGACAGGCCGGTAACTGTCCTCGCGGAGCTCCATAGCATTCGGGGGGGGGGGGGGGAGGTAAAAGTGCAGGCCTGTTTGTGGGCGCATTCGTTGCCCTCCATGGAAGCGTGAGCAGGCGTCTAGATGAGGTGAATGCAGTCGGTAGGGCAGTGTTTTTTTAGAACACGCAGTGCAGCTCGGGACACCCACGCCGGCTAGTAATTCTGCTGGGCTTGTTTCGAATCGTTGACTACATTTCGGACCAAGGCGATGGCTGCCTCTTCTGCTGCCAAAATGTCTTGGGTCTTGAGTGAGGCACACGCAAGGAGGTTGGTTGTAATGGTAGCCGCCATGATGGCGCACGGCTGCCCTCGATATTGGGAGACGCAAGTGTAGATATCTGCATGATCCCCGCCCAGGGTGGTGCTGATCGCTTGAGTCGGTGCTTGTCGGCGATCCTCGTGGTGTGAGGGGTTCATATTTCTAGGTAAAGGGGGAAGCATCTTAGTTGTCGCCAAGAGTCCGGGAGCACATCACGTGGAGTGACATTCCGTGCTGCCCAGCCAATCTGGTGAAAGATTGGGGGACCCAGTGCAGTTCTGCTCAATAGGAGCTTCTAGCTCTTCCAGCGTGTTGTGGAGCTCCATCCTAAGCATCCTCTCCGTGAACGCACTCTAGCGAGGACCAATGTCCCGCTTAACCGCATTTATAATCATTATATCAAGCATCTTTACGTAATCCTTGCCGAGAAGAAGATAGGGGGTGACGTAAGTGATTCTCTAGAGGACAAAAGCTTGAAAATGTCTTGGGTCTTGAGTGAGGCACACGCAAGGAGGTTGGTTGTAATGGTAGCCGCCATGATGGCGTGCTTTGTGTGAGCTTCCTTTAATTTTTCTAAGTGTTAGCGCATGCTCAAGGTACGCACACGGCCGCTACACGTGCCGTGGGCGGGAGCGCACAGCGGCGCGAGAGGTCGCATGATGCTATCAGAGGCTTCAGTGAGGCCTCGCCTCTTGGTGGCAATTCGCCTGATCATGTGTATGATTTGATTGATGCAGTGTTTGAGGCGCCCCAAGGATCGTCATTCTTGGTTTTGTACAGGAGATTTGGGCACAGGATCTTTGTGATGGGGCTTGGAGTGATGGCCTGGCCATGAAGGAGTATTTGACTGTCTCCCTTGATGTCGTTTGGCGTAAGGGCGGACGACAAGAAGGTCTGATTTTCGAGGTTAACACTGGAGGCCACAGGATTTAGCATATTCGCGTACTATAAGTGAGATTGCGTGCGTTTGTGTGAGCTTCCTTTAATTTTTCTAAGTGTTAGCGCATGCTCAAGGTACGCACACGGCCGCTACACGTGCCGTGGGCGGGAGCGCACAGCGGCGCGAGAGGTCGCGTGATGCTATCACATGGAATTCGGCGAGAACGCATGGGGTAAACTCGCAGATGTGCTTGGTCCGTGCACCGTCTGCCTTGCCCGTTCCCACGTGGGCTCATAGCTCAATCGGTAAGACAACGGGCTTACGTTCTGTTACTATATTAGTTCCAGGTTCGATTCCTGGCGGTGCCAGCAGCTTCTTTTATTTGTTCGCAGGAGTTTTCTGGTGACACCAACGGTCGCGAAAGAACCCTTGGGGGGTAGAGGTAAAAAGCTTTGCTTTAAAATTGACTTCCATGAACCGTCGCAGTCTAAATACGTGTCGCATAATGCGAACTCAACAATGATCATGGCGGCGGAAGGGAACAATAGGAGAAAAGACTGGCCATACTCTGTTCCCTTATCTAGTGTTACTAGCCGAGCGCAACCGACAAGCCCGCCAATATGACTAGAAACATTTCATACCCAGCTCCGCCAGAATTTGTAGTGGTTTACAACAGCTTTGCTGGGCATCCACTTTCGCAGGGGGGATGGCGGCCAGTTATTCCTTTTTTTTCGTGGTCATAGCACCTTTGTCCTTCTTTCCACAGTATGCCGCTGCTCTGTACTCACGGGAAGCCCTCATATCTGGCTGCACCACTGTTAGTTCCCTGCTAGAACCGATGACATACTTCCTCAAACGCTTGATGAGCACGGATGGCAGCTGGCAGGACACGGCAAAATGAAAAATATGAGCCTATAGCCGTATCGCGTTAATGAATAAAATATTCCTTCACCAGGAATACGTGGAACCTTCATGAATTGCTATGAAACTGTTTACATTGCCCTGGGACAATCTCTTCCTTGCAACGCATATGTAAACAGCTTTGAAGTGAAATGTGAAGGTCCTAGGTGTATGGCACCAAAGCTGGACAGAGTGCTTAAGTATTCTCCTCTCAGAATTCTTGAGGGACTGACTGATCGCAAATATCGGGAAAGAAAAAAAGAGGTAGGAGAGTAGGTGGCTATCCTAATTCCAGTGTACCAC
Organism: Haemaphysalis longicornis; assembly: GCF_048455015.1. Lineage (NCBI taxonomy): Eukaryota > Metazoa > Arthropoda > Arachnida > Ixodida > Ixodidae > Haemaphysalis > Haemaphysalis longicornis. The sequence continues at coordinate 103,228,158 of NW_027526203.1, forward strand.
TGGCCTCCATCGCCGATGTAGCTCTCTCTACCAGACATCGCTGGCAGGCAGGGTCACGGGTGGTCAGGGGGGCCTCCCACCGTTCCCCTGACGGCATGCCCGTACGGTGTGGTAAGCGTCCGCTCCCTTCCGGCAGTGCGGGCAAAAGGGGGAATACGGCGTGGGGTACCAGGAGTATAGTTCACCCAGTGAGGGTAGTGTGTCTGTCTGTAGTCTCCTGAGATAGTGCTCTTCTTTAATGAGGCTTCAGTCCGGGGGTGACAGCAACGAGCGCACCACTTGAACTACGGCAGCTGAATTCGCTTGCGGGCGCGATATATAGTTTCTTTTGGGTCACAGTATTTATAACAAAAGAGGAGCATCAGCTTTCATTTGCTTTAAAATGGGACATTCAGTACATGACTACATTATAAATTCATTCTTCGGCGCTTCTCACCATTCGGGTAAAAATGCAGCCTGCTAAAATAGCAGACTATGCGAAATTCGGCCATCGGAGCATTCGCCAGTCCACAATAAGTGAGCTCTAGTTTATTGAGCCTATTTCGTGTCTAGTACTTTCCATCGTAAATGTTAATATTAAGTTTGGCAACAATTTTCATTTTTTGAGTGAATGTAATGAAAGAGATTGTTATTCCGATATTACCAAGGATGTCACCAAGGATTTACGTTGTACGTTGTCCTCGTAGTCCTTTTTCCGAACTGCTGTGAAATTATCGTATGAGCGTTGCCTTCTTGCTCCGCATAATCATCACCAGCCTATCTACGCCAACTGCAGGGCAAAGGCCTCTCCCATTATTCTCCAATTACCTCGGTCCTGTGCCAACTGTGACCAATTTATCCCCGCAAACTTCTTGATCTCATCGGCCCATCTAACTTTCTGCCGCCCCCTGCAACGCTTGCCTTCTCTAGGGATCCACTCTGTTACCCTTAATGACCAGCGGTTATCTTGCCTTCGGATTACATGCCCTGCCCACGTCCATTTCTTCTTCTTAATTTCTACTAATATGTCTTTAACACCAGTTTGCTCTCTGACCCACTCCGCTCTCTTCTTGTCCCTTAATGTTACACCTATCATTTTCCGCTCCATTGCCCGCTGAGTCGTTCTCAATTTAAGTTGAACCCTCTTAGTGAGCCTCCAAGTTTCTGCCCCGTAGGTGAGTACCGGTAAGATGCAGCTGTCATACACTTTCTTCTTCAGCGACAATGGTAGGCTGCTATTCATTATCTGAGAATGTCTGCCATATGCACCCCACCCCATTCTGATCCTTCTAATTATCTCTGCCTCATGGTTGGGATCTGGGGTCACAACTTGGCCTAAGTAGATATATTCGCTTACCACTTCCACTGCCTCGCCACCTATCTCAAACTGCTGTGCTGTCCCGAGGTTATTGATCATTACTTTAGTTTTCTGCATATTAATTTTCAGGCCCACGGTTCTACTCTATTCGCCCAGTGCAGAAAGCATGGTTTGCAATTCGTCCCCCGAGTTACTTAGCAAGGCAACGTCATCAGCAAATCTGAGGTTACTGAGGTATTCTCCATTAACCCTTACTCCCACCTGTTCCCAATCCAACGTTCTGAATACTTCTTGTAAGCATGATGTGAATAACATTGGAGAGATTGTGTCTCCTTGTCTGACACCCTTCCTTATAGGTATTTTACTGCTCTCCCTGTCAAGGATGATGGTAGCTGTAGACCCATTGTAGATATCCTCTAGTATTCTTACATAATGCTCATCTACCCCCTGGTTCCGTAATGCCTGAATGACTGCTAGGTTTTCGACAGAGTCAAATGCTTTCTCATAATCTATGAAGGGTATATATAGGGGTTCAGTATACTCAGCGCATTTCTCTATCACCTGATTGATCGTGTGAATATGGTCCATTGTTGAATAACCTTTACGGAACCCTGCTTGTTCTTTAGGTTGACTGAAATCTAAGGTTGCAGAGATGCGGTTAGCGATTACCTTGGTAAATACCTTGTAGACGACTGACAGTAAGCTGATCGGCCTGTAATTTTTCAAGTGCTTCATGTCGCCTTTCTTATGGATTAGGATGATGTTCGCATTCTTCCAAGATTCCGGTACCATTGCGGTCATTAGGCATTGCGTATACAGGTTTGCCAGTTTTTCAAGTACAATTTCTCCGCCATCCTTCAAGAGGTCTGCTGTTATCTGATCCTCACCAAGTGCTTTGCCCCCTTTCATTTCTTTCAAAGCCTTCCTTACTTCTTCGGTCATTACTGGTGGGATGCCTATCTCCTCTGAACTACTGTCTCGTTCGGCATTATCCTGTATGTCCCGGCTACTGTACAGATCCCTATAAAACTCCTCGGCCACTGTGACTATTTTATCCCTATTTGTGATAACATTGCCTTGCTTATCCTTTAGTGCATACATCTGATTTTTCCCCACGCCAAGACGTCTCTTCACTGCTTTCAGGCTACCTCCGTTCTTTACAGCGTATTCGATCTTCTCCATATTATACTTCCGTATGTCAGCTGTCTTACCCATACTGATTAACTTCGAGAGGTCGGCTAGTTCTATTCTGTCAGCTGCGGTAGAGATTCTCATGGTTTGCCGTTTCCTGATTAGATCTTTCGTCTCCTGTGAAAGTTTACCAGTATCCTGTTTGGCCATAGTGCCCCCGACTTCTACTGCACACTCCGTGATAATGCGTGTAAGGTTGTCGCTGGCTTCCTGTGTCGTAAGCTCGGCTTCCTCGTTAAGGGCGGAATATCGGTTCTGCAGCGCGATCCTGAATTATTCTACTTTACGTCTTACTGTTAGCTCATTTATTGGCTTCTTTCGTACTAGCTTGTTGCGGTCCCTCCTCAAATCTAGCCTAATTCGAGATCTTAACATACGGTGGTCACTACACCTTACCCTTCCGAGCACTTCCACATCCTGCACGACGCCAGGGTTATCGCATAATATGAGGTCTATTTCATTTTTGTGCTCCCCATTCGGGCTCCTCCAGGTCCACTTCCGACTCTCTCGTTTACAGAAGAAGGTATTCATTATGCGTAGGTTATTCCGTTCTGCAAACTCAACTAGTAGGTCCCCCCTGCTGTTTCTACAGCCCAGACCATAGTTCCCAACTGCCTTGTCTCCAGCCTGATTCTTGCCTACTTTAGCATTGAAGTCCCCCATAACTACGGTATACTGTATTTTTACTTTAGCCATTGCCGATTCCAAATCTTCATAGAAGCGTTTCACTACTTGGTCGTCGTGGCTGGATGTGGGCGCGTAGCCCTGCACCACCTTGAGCTTGTCCCTCTTATTGAGCCTAATTACAACACCTGCTGCCCTTTAGTTAATGCTATAGTATTCATCTATGTTGCCAGCTACGCTTTTATTGACTAGAAATCCCACTCCCAGTTCTCTTCTGTCCTCTAGACCACAGTAACATAGGACGTGTCCATTTTTCAGCACCGTAAAGGCTTCGCCTGGCCTCCTAGCCTCGCTAAGCCCTATTACATCCCATTTAATGCCCTCTAATTCCTCGAACAACACCTCGAGACTTGCTTCGCTAGATAAGGTTCGCGCGTTAAACGTTGCCAGGTTAAGATTCCATTGGCGGCCTGTCCGGATCCAGGGATTCTTAGCACCCTCTGCTGCGTCACAGGTCTGACCGCCGCCGTGGTCAGTTGCTTCGCAGCCGCTGGGGACTGAGGGCCGAGGGTTAATTGGCGTATTCATGGGAGGTTGTGGCCGTTAGTACACCAGGGTGGCCAATCGTGCTCTGGTGAGGGAGTGCATTACCGGCAATGGTCGCCGGGGTCAGGCCGCACCCCAAGCCCCTTTGTGCAATTCTATCAATACGCGGATTTTTTTTTTTAATCCGGTGGGAATTGTCCGGCACCGGGATTCGAACCACGGTCCTTCTGCACGCGAGGCGGATGTTCTACCTCTACGCCATCGCTGCAATCGCATAACATGCCTCCGCATATGCCCACCCCACCATTTATTTTTTCCTCGAGGTAGCTTTCGGCTAGATCCTAAGAATAAAATTATCATTTGCTCCTGTAGCGCCACCATCATCATCTTCGTCAGCAGATTGACCAGCTGGCATGGAACACTCAGCACTCGGCACCCTGTCTGGAGCGGCACCCCGGTTTGACTCACCTCGTCCTGACCATGGCGCGGCCAGCGCAACCTGAATAAACGTGGGCTCGGCCGCACCGCCTCATCGGCGGCCTACAATTTGGTGACCCGGACAAGCGGCTTCGCCATGGCTTCGCAACGCTGCTTCCCAAGGCACAACGCAGACGACGGCACGCGAAGAACGTTCCCCGCCCTCCCAGACCTTCCCTTGCTGATTCCGTTTGACTCCATCACAAACCACGCTGCATGGTTCACCATCCTGGAGAGCGATTTTTATGTACGTGACATCTGCTCCCCGGAAATCAGGTACCTCGTGACATTACAGAAGCTACCTGCTGAACTCATTGAGCAGATACAGCTGCCGACCCCAGGCCCCAGTGCGTATGACTACTTAAAAGACACTGTACTCAACCACTACGGCATGAAAACCCGGCAGATGACAATCCCAACAGAACCTGCAGCCGTTGCCTCCACCAGTCCTCCTCCGACACCGCCCTCGGCCCATGCACCCGAACCCTCACTAGGTGACGGGTCTGCGATCATGGGCGCGTATCACGAGCTCCGAGACCTCAGCGGAGCACGATAGCGAAAACTGAGCTTGGTGTTGTTTTGTGATGTACTGTACGTTAAAGGGGAGGTGGGGCAGTAGGAGGAGCACTGTGGCGTCTCAGACAGCATATCTCAATACTACAAAGATGGTTGTGATGACCCGCCCACCTGCGCCACGCCCATGCCGACGCCATCCTCTACACCATCGCACCTTCCAACGCCAGCTGTGCATACAACTTCGCCGCAGTGTTCAGTCTCGCCTTGCCAGAAAACTCCAGCGCCGGCTACGGCTGGCAGCACTACATAGTCGGCCTTCAGCTTAGTGGAATCTGCGCAACACCATGCCGCAGCGCCACAGGTTGTTGCGTCGGCTTCACCGACCCCAGCAAGTGTCGACTGCTTTGCCGCTCGTGGCTGCGAAACTTCTCTGCACGGCACGAGTGAGAGCGATCTTCATGGGCGCTGTACTCCCGTGTACGACATCCGTCTTCCTCACCTCAGGTGGAACAGCTTTCAGCAGCCAACGACAGGTCGAGGACTCCAGGAGTCAAAGCTACTTTCGAAGCACATCAGCTTGCTCTTGGTAATCTTCACACCCTGGCTACAATAGCGATACCGGACCAAAGATTGCGGGACGCTCCTCCAAACAACTGTCGCCGAAAGAGGTATCCTATGACCCCATGCAATCAAGATACGCGTCAAAAGCTGGTCCCCAGACGTCGACCGATTACCGGCTTCAGGACAGTGTTAGCTAGACGCAGTAACCGGAGCTCAGCCGTCTGTCTACAAATCAAACAGACGAAACCAGCTTGCAGGATGGGGATCCGACGTCATTGGAGTTGAAGCGCAGCTCATCAACGCAAGGCTCCGCTCTGCCACTTCCCACCGCGCTTGCGAAAGCAGCCCAGACAGCGACGAAGCCGCAGAGCCCACACCGCGGCACAGTCAAGCCCGCACTCCGGTCGTCATTCTGCTGCACCACGCTCAGCCGCTTCGCACCCCGCAACGCATCCGCGGCCGCACTCCTAGCCTCGACCACCAGAGGTTGCCCCTTTCCCGGACGCTACCTCGCCGACGACCAGGACCATGCCCGGCCACTAGACCACTGACTGCCCACGGACTCTCTCTGACTACGGACAAACATTACATGTGCCTGTGAACTGCGATAAGTGCTTCTCCTACTGCCCCCGTACTTCACAAAACAACACCAAGCTCAGTTTTCTCTATCGCGCTCCGCGCTAGGGGGAGGGGGAGCCCTGTAGCGCCACCATCATCATCAGCAGATTGGCCAGCTGGCACGGAACCACGGAACACTCAGCACTCGGCACCCGATCTGGAGCGGCACCCCGGTTGTACTCACCTCGTCCTGATCATGGCGCGGCCAGCGCAACCTGAATAAACGTGGGCTCAGCCGCACCGCCTCATCGGCCGCCTACACTCCTTAAACGTTCTGGCGAAGCGCCAGTCGCTCCTGTCATGATTCCTGTTTTGCCTATAAGGAGGTGAAATTGCTGGGCTTGCAGTACCGGCTTTATAAAATTGCAGCCAGGCGCAAAAACACTCCCCTTGGCTTATAGCTCTCGCCACAACCGGAAACGACTCGACTCTCACGAGAGGCATTCACAAGATACTGGAAGCGCACCGCTCCCCTCCCAGGCTGCTGTGGATTCGGCGTAATGCGCTTCCTGCTCGCAATGCTGCGGATAGTGCCTGCCGCCCTGCGCTTACTGCACGGCCACTGCCGTTGCTAACAACGCCCCCACAAAAATTCAGTTCCATAAGAAAAGCAAAATCTGCGTCGCGCCACACGCGCCTTCATCTACCATTTGGAAAAAAACTTCCCAGCAGGTTCGCTAATTCGGACGAGCTCTTGTTGCGCAATCTTCGCGTTGGAGAGGCCTTCTCTATTGCGGTGACCCGGGCGTGGCCACCCCGCTCAACAACAACTGCCCCGTCTGTGCAGCTCCGGCTGAAAATTCTGAATGCGAAACACCTATTACCGACGTGCATTTCACTGAAGGCAGTGATAGCGTGACATCTTCGAGGCGTCAAGTTCTCGACAGCTCCAAGCTGAGGGGACCCCCGAGCTCCATCGGTGGACCACCACTCCATTCTTGCTTTCCTACGCGACATACGAGCCATCCAGCAAATGCCAGTCTATGCCATAAGGCATACTACCCCAATAAAAAAGCATTGACAAGTTTTTTTTTTTATTATTCTGATACAAACTTTAGCATGAATTCCCACGTGTGTGGGGCAGTCTCTGTTTTTGATGGGAACGACCTATTAGGTTGGCTCGTTTTCGGGGGGAAATTTCAAATGGCGACCACTATTTTCGCTTTCACTTAACTTGTTGGCCAATCTACGTCGTCGTGGCAGAGGAATGCCGTTATTGGTTTGGCTGATGTCTGTCCTTGAGTCGAACAAAATACCACCAACAATTACGATCTTTAAGTCTACTTTTTCAGCAATTGTCACCGGTCCACGAATGCTACGAAGACGACAACGGCAATTTGCGCTGGTCGTGTAGGGGCACTGTTCCGATAAACTTTGTGGAATGTCGCCACGACCGCTGAAGCGGAGAAAATGTTGCATTTCACGCACAAACCCTCCACCCCTCACCCCTCCTTATACCCCGTAGATTGAGCACTCTGGAGACGAATGCGAACGCACTCCCTCCCCACTCGAGCCATCCTCATCCACATATCACAATCCCTCTTTTCCACCCCCGCTTGTCCCCACTGCAGGGACTACGAAGATAGCCCCCCGCCCCCCCCCCCCCCCCCCCATTCATCTGGCGCTGTCACACATTGTTTCCCCTCCGCCTACACCCCGACTCCTGGCAGTGTGCCCTCGCACCCTTGGACGCCACTCCCAGTGCGCCCTGGTCGACAGAGCTCGGGCCCATACAGTCGCGCTTCCGCGGCTCAACCGTCCCTGCTAAGCCGGGCCAGAAATAAAACGTGCTTCTATCTATCTTGCGGCCCCCTATATACCACCATGCTTACATACTCCCACGTGAGCAATTCTCACGGTGGGATCGGTCTTGACCTTCACCTTCGACGTGTTCGTACATGCCGACCCTATTTGTTTTGAACTGGTCATAACTGGATAGAACCGGCGAGCCACATTAAGGCAGGTTTGCTTGCTTGCTTGCTTCATGCACTCAGCTAATTTAGAAAGAAAAGGTTAACTGCCATCTTTGCCGCATCTTCGCCTTTATTTCTTTTTCTCACCGGCCTTAAAAAGGCTTAAATATACATAGGCTTAAAAACATGGCAATGCTGAGGCCAGCAGCATTGCCATACGGAACGGACACTAAGTCCCCGAAAAATCTAACTCAATCTAATAAAAACAACCCGTCAACACCACGTGAGTGAATTTCGCCGCACTAATTCCTCAACGGCATGCCGAATACCTTGGTCACAGACGTTTTTTTTGTGCTGTGCCATTAGCCCATCACGCGTAGAATTATGAAGATCAAGACACTTGAAATCGCAAGCAGCCTCAATGATTCCCGCTATAACTTTATTTCTAGCAGCAGCTGGATAAGCGATCTTATGAAGCACAATTCATTTTTGACTTCCACGGTTCCATACGTAAAATAAAATCTGCTTCTCCCAGGTACGCGGTGTCATATCTTTTTCATCTGCGTGGTAGAGTCAGCGCCAAATTACGTTTTAGGTGCGGAGTACATTACGACCGCCCAATGTCCACGCGTCCGTGCGCATAGCAGTTACAATCACAAAAAATCATACAGGCACCGGCAGGATTCAAGCCTGTGTCTGGTAGACCAGACAGAGTTAGTGTCCGTCGTCTTACCCACTGGGCTATGATCGTTTTTTTTTTCTTTACTGCATGGAAAACTGCCCTTAATACAGCCTACAAAAGTTATGAGTCATCCAAGAAGATGCACATCACTGCAGCTAAAATAAGCCGTCCGTTAAAACTCTGGCAAGCAGACGCACGCGTCCAACAGATGCAGCCATTCTGGTGGGTCACTTTGCGCCGCATAAATGCTCCGCACCAACGCAGTTTGCTCCCGAAAAATGGACTTCGTTGGAAGAGGGGGTTCCGCGTGCCTGTCCGTCATGCGGCACTTCCACAAGCTATACAATCCGATCACAACAAATATATCATAGGGCACTCCAGTAACATCTCTAAAAGGCAAGAACCGAATTGTATAAGGGGTAATGTCCTTGTCCTTTTTAAGAGTTCGTTGCAACACATCCCAGAAAAACACCGCATCCCGGCACAAAACAAAACAATGATCAATGGTTTCAGGTTGATTGCATAAACGGCAATTGTCAGACCAAGGAATAGACATTCCTTTCTCGCGCAACCATGTTTTCACTGGGAGTGTTGATGTATGCAGCTTAAAGAAAAACGTTTTTGCATTTGGAGGAAGACATATACGTGTGACCCGCTTCAAAACACTGTCCTTATGGTGGCCAATGTAAGGCTGGCGATAAACCGGCACTGGGAACAGACTCTCTAATAAAGTGTTCGTCAAAGCCTTCCTGGAAAGGGTAAACAGGTATTGCAGGGAAAACCTTGCAGTAAGGAAATTGAAGGTGTCGACCACCTCCTTTAAAAACCCCCATGGCGGCTTCGTACTGACTTCACCAGTGGAGACAAGCAAAAACGGTAAATGAAAACTTATGCGCTGTTGATTAACGTTGAGCAGAAGTGGATGATGCGTCACCTTATAGAAGAAAAACCGAGATACAAGCTGGTGTACAAACAAATGTGTCATGATCGTGAGTTAGTAACGGTGTGCTCGCGTGTACCGGTGTGCTCGCGTGTAACGGTGCGGAGTACTTTCGGGCCTCCCAATGTCAGTACGCGTTCATCCGTGCGCGCACCACCATCAAGCAAAAAATCAAGCGAAATTCGATTTGAGCCGTGAGTTGCAGTTTCATTTAGGGAATAATCAAGGTGCAACTCACGGCTCAAATCGAATGACGTTCGGGGCTCAAATCGGATGTCACTCGGGGCGCAACTTGGATGTCATTTCGAGTCCCCGTACTCCGCACCCTCGTAATCATCCACGGAGTGGAGATGCTGCCATTTTTATAGTTCATGCCGCCACCCTTACAAAAATGGATTTTGAGTTTCAATTCAGTTCCTGTTGAGTTTTTATTGAGTCAACAGAAACCTAATTCAAACTCAATTGGCTATCGAGATGTGTCAATAGAAACTCAAAAGGATTTGTATTGAGAAAACTCAATACAAAACCAATTGACACCAGTCTATTGAAACTCTTTGGAGAACCAATTGACAAAACTCATCAGGCTGAAACATACACTTTGAACGGCTATTTTTTTCAGCGCTGCCCACTGTGTCTACAGAATTAAGACTACTAGGTTACTTTTATGTTTTTTTTATTCTACATTGACATTTCTATTGAGTGCAGTCAATAAAAAGTCAACAAGGTTTCAATAGGCAAAACTCAACAGAATATCAAATGGCTTCGTTTAATTGAAACTCAATAGAGTTTCTACAAACAAAAATCAAGTAAAATTCAGAGTGGAGCTAGTTGGTGAACATACGTTGTTCAAAATTATACCAGTGTCCTTCTTTTTTATCCATGTTTTATGGTTCGAGCTTAATTTTCAAAACTGATAAAACTCCTTAGGCCAGCAGCCTTTACCAGCAGCATCTTCGCACAAATAATAATTATACCTGCTAAGTGGGGAACTCAATTATATTGGACAATTTTTGACTGCATTTCTTCAAATACTGCCGCAACATGCTTTGCACAAAACAATGGAGGAAATAAACATTGACAAAACTCTAGTGACTCATCTCTTCTGGCACGTGACTCCCGCGGAATCGTTTCCTTGCTATAGCAGCTGATTTTCTTCTTTATACCTTAGCACGCATTGACATAATGGATGAGCAATCTGCACTACTGCTAAGCTTCCGCTTTAGCGGCAGTGGACATATTCGAAGTCAGTCTTCCGGGAAAGTTGGAGCGGAATCATGAAGCATGCATATCTCGGCCGGGAAAAAACGGAAAGGCGGGGGGGAAGGGGGGGGGGGGGGGGGGGGGGGGAGGACGCTACACATCTCGGGTCCAAGTTCTGGGGACAAAAAAAAAGTCGTCACTCCCCCTACCTCTTTTCACACATACAATGCTGTGATACCTTGTGTTCCGGGAAGGGGAGGTGGGGCGGAGGTACAATTAAAACGCGATTTCATCTGCTACATCTACAAAAGGCATATGTGACATCGCATCCTAGTGCGATGATTCAGTATTTTTCTGTGGAGGCACGATACTAACAGCGCTGTTTTGTAGAAATGAATACTTATCTCACAAACCCAAACGCACAAGAATATTCCAGTGACGAAATTGTGCCTATAAATACTCAGAAAAAGAAAACAGCAAAACTTTGCTGTAAATCCCTCACGTCAAAAAAAGAACAATTAAATTTTTGTACACAGCGAACTTTTAAAACAAGCCTTCAAATCAAGCGAACGCAGGCTTGGCCTCATCGTCGTTCACTCGTGAACTTCATTACTCCAGTTATCACTCGCACACCCCGCCGTGGTCTGAGCCCAAGGACGCGAGTTCTATTCCCCGTCATACATAACTTTCCTTGAGGATACCGTGAACTGCCTATGATAACAACAGTAGAACAGCAATGTGGAATGCAGAGAATCCCACAAGGAGCAAACGCGCATCTACGCTCTATTAAAACAGGTGAAAACAGTTCTCTCACGGCAAAAGAACTCCGTTCGCCAGTCCTGGCGCCGCCGCTCACACGAACTGAACGAACAAACGAAGAAAAAAAAATGAAGAAAGACAAACTGAAGCGCTGATTAGCAACTCATCTTTACTGCACAGGGTCACAAAAAGAAAGAACGAGCCTGACACTGCTTCACGCCATTACAAAAAAAAAAAAGAAACCGAACAAATTAGTGGTCTGGCGTGCCGCTTGTTACACTCCGAACCGCTCTCTCGCTAACGAAAGCATGTCTTTTAAAGATGTCAACACGTCCGCGGACTACGTTTCTCAAACACAAGCGCCTCGCAAATATCCTGCGCCCGCAAGCAGATCAAGACCTTTGAAGCTGTTTTCAAGGATTCGACTTTCCAGAATTCTTCCGTCCTCTCTCCTGCTGCCGTTCGCCGAAGCGGGCGCCCGGACACAAAAGACGTGCCATCCACCTCCACACCCGGCGATAACCAGTTCTTTTGGTTCCTCTGGCACCCTCCCACGCTAAGCTAAAGTGACCGCGCTGTCACGAATGTCTAGTACGGGGCGTTGCCACTGCCACCAGTGGCGCTGACAGCCAACATCGCGACCTCGGCGGAGTTCGGTTATCTGCAATATAATATTACTGCTGCTAGAGGGGTTGGTAATATTTCCATAAAAAATGATTGTAAATATTAACATAGGACTCACAAGCCGCCGTAGGTTTTTTTTTTTTTTTTTTATATCTCGTGTCCATGTTTTCACGCTCAGTTTTCACAAGAATGCGTAGCTGTGGCATAGCCATCGCAAACCGACTTGAAACCAAGCCAATGTCGCTTGTTGGAATCGCAATCCCGGGTGTGCGGGCGCCATCGCGGTGCTAGGGTCCCTAGAAATATGTGCACAATTTCTATGCACAAAATATGCACAATTTCTAGGGACCCTAGCGGTGGGGTCTTTCTCACTGTTCTGTGCAAATTTACAGCTTTGCTCGTGTTGTTGGCGATTTATGTGCCGTGTGCGAGTCTTTTAAAGCAGCATCGAAGGTCAGACATTGCAGTGCAGCTGGCGATACATCGAATTTATTGAAGGAAAAGCCATCGTATGCGCTCTTCTACCGCCGGTGAACATCCTGTGTGTCGTGTTGTGTTTGTGCGCTGTGATCGTACGGTGAAGAAGCTTGCGAAGTGAGGTGTTACCTTCCGTTAGCCACGCTTTGGAATCCGTCAAATTCACCACGCTAAGAGCCCTGCTGGGAGCGACATTGTTATAAGGTAAGTTCATTCTTTCCGAGCGCTCCTGTACATTTCATCATGACTAACGTTGTGCAGGCCTACCTGAATGGCTATACTCACGACTTGGTTATTTGTCGCTATATAAACAGTGTTTTTAGGCATGCCGTCTCGAGATCGACCGAAAAAAAAATACTGTACGTAAGTGTAACAAATTGAAGGGGGTATTGTACCGGCACACATTTTGACATCAATCGGTAGTTTACTGTCTTCCGCGCTGCTGTATTGCTTTCGCGTGTAATATATTTGTATGTATCTTAAGCTAAAGGTCTAACAAAACCTTTGAAGGCAAGTGACGAATGAATAAAATTCTAGACGCCGTGCCGCTACAGAACGGAGCAGCAGCCCTGTATTGCCTGGCACGAAGTGTTATAAAAAAAGAAAGAACACCATGATTAAGGTAAATAAAATGTTTGACGAACGAAGTTAACGAAAATGAAAAAAAATGAAGGAGGTCGAATCGAACAAGTGCCTGTCGTATCAATAACAGACGCACGAATACTGCGCTATGCAAATACACCTGACAGCGCTAGGCTGAGAGGCACATCTACCAGTCACAAACAGTATAGTGTGTTCAACCAGTTAGGAGACATGGCGGTAAAATATACTTACAAGCTAAAGTGTTGGCTGCCGGCAATATATTTGCTTCCTAATTTGAACGATTGTTTGGAGAAAGTGCGTTCCCTCAGTGCAGAGCAGTGACTCAGGTGACAAACGTGGCCTAAAACGTACTTCATTCCAGCTAAAGAAATAATGCCCAAGAATATAACAAATTCATTTATTACTTTTGGAAAATAGAGACTGTGTATCCGCAGAAGCTAGGGTTTGAACGCAAAGCATCTTTACACAAGTCTGATGCGTTACCTTGACACCCTAAAGGCAAGCAGACACTTTGGTTTTAAAACCAATGAAGAAAAAATGTGCTGCGTAAGGAGTAGTTGGAAACAGACTGCACACTGTTATATATTAGTCTTTTACCACAAAGTGCCAATTCTCTCCCCGTATCTTTCTGGGAATTTCTCATTTGCCAATTTTTGTCTCAGGTGCTAGGCAGCTTGCGCTAGAACATGCACAGGCGTCAAACTTTCAAACTGATGAATACCGGTTTTGACCAAGCACTTGCTCGACTTGCTAGCATAAATTGAAATTTGCCATTGCTTATAATCACAACCTGCTGATTGCCTTTCTCGGAGCAGTTTTGAATAAGTTGGGCTGAATGTGGTGTGAGTAATAGCAAAATCACTGAATAACATTTTGGCTGAACGTGGCATCAGACATGCCACTGACTGATGCTACACCGGCATTGCGCGAGGGCTTAGTCGATCTGTTGTGACAAATGTTCTGCCTCTAGGAATTACCCAAATGATTGGTCGGCACGGTATCACTGTACTGTTTTAGTGCTGCTGCTGTATAGAAAATCTCGCCAAGCAAAGGGGAAAAAAAGCTTTTACATTTTTTCTCATTTACAGCAACTCTGCTGTTTTTTCCTCTCACCAAACAAAACTGTTTCGTGTTCTCGTTGTGTGTAAACTGGCATCACGACCTTGTTATACTGGGACACTCCTCTGGCATTGTTACGATTAAGGCAAAAATGTGGATATACCCATATCTCATATGATCCCTTCAAGCTGCTGCTTAGTGCTACTTGTTTGTTATACGTACTGCAAGGCACACACCGAACTTCAGCGTTACAAGAGTGTGAAAGACTGCGAAATTCAACTTACGTATTTTTTCTGTCACGTTCTTTCTGGCAAGTTTTTTTTTTTTCTTTCACGGTTCATGAATTTTTTTTCCACTAGTCGGTAAGCACAAAGTATTATGCTCTCATTCATTCATAAAGCCATTTGCAATGATTGCCTGTTGTAGTAACTTTAGTTTACAGTACCATCTGACACTATTTTTTTTATCAAGGCTACAATTTTGTAAACGAGCTCATGCAAGTTGACAGTTATCTAATTTTGTTTTGACATTTCCAGCATTAAAATTTCACAAAACAAAATCCACAGGTTGACAGGTATGCTTTTGGACAGGTTTGGTAGTGGCTCACCCAGTCTTGATAGGCCTAAGCGGATTTCTTTTGGGCCTCAAAGATGTGGAAGACACGATAACTAACCCATGCGAGTGATTTTGTGGCTCCCTGCGGGCATAGTCGTTCCTCTAGATTTCAGGTGATTTAATGCGGAAGGCATTCAAGTAAAAGCGTTCCACTCCCTACCCATTCTAGAATTAATTGATGTGCTTAGCTTGCCTTGATGCATTAAAACCTGAAACAAGCTTATACATTTGTTGAACTGCTGTCTCCTTGCCTTGCTTTCCAAAAATACAAACCATCTAACATATAATATAGCAAGCTACTTAGACCAGCATGCTTAATAAGAAGGGACGCAATCATTTCGTACTATACTGGTGGAAACAAACAAGTCTGTTTCTTGTATTTTGCAGGCTACACAGTCAAGTAGCCAAGTGGACCCTGCAAGGCTCCAGTCCTCCCATGCTGCTTTCGTGAGCAATAAAGCAAGCGTTGCCATGAAACACCTCACTATTTCACCTGCTCAATGCACACCTTGATTTTTTGCCTTATTGAAGCAGACTCACTATATATTTAGTACAGTCAACTGAACTTTACGAGGCATTGTTGAAATAACTTGATAAAAGACTAAAATGAAATCAAACGGGCTGTCTTGAATATGCTTAATAGGTTTTCATTTGACATTTCTCAACAGGAACTCAACATGAGAATCAATAGAGTCAACACAGACTCAACTGGAACTCAATAGACTTTCTCAATAGACTTTCTCAATAGGAACTCAATAGACTTTCTTTTCTCAATAGACTTTCAATTGATACATCACAACAGGAACTGAACAGGAAAAGTGTATTGAGAGTCAACAGAAAGTCAATTGGAAATCAACAGACTTTCAATTGAAACACAGCGTTGAGTTTCAATTGAAACACGGCGGCCAATTTTCAACGAGAACTCAATACAAAATTGATATTCAAAGTCAATAGACTGTCAACACATTGTACTGAGTAAAGTCAATTGACTTTCAATTCAATCTCAATAACCATTTTTGTAAGGGCAGTACCGGTTTAGGTAACTTTGGGGCCCGGGGCTACTGCGTCCGTGGGGCCCTAATGATAATGATTATGATGGTGACGATAATGATGGTAATGATTCCGCTTTAATATGCGAACATTTTGGAAGCCCATGGTATGCTCTCTGATCAGTGATAAATTATGCATATCTTTTACGTTTTCCGGAAACTAATTTCTTGGCTTGATGTCTAGTATTATATAACCAATTTTACCACGCGTAAAAGTTAGTGTGGTTTGATTGCCGGTTCGTCACAGATTCACAATTAATCGAAGCGCCTTGCCGGCCTGCTCACGCCATGGTACAGAAGAGTATTTTCTTACAAGAGGCATATTTCATTATAAGCTTGTAAGGTTTTAGTTTTATGGTAAAGGTCTCCACCTGCATATATGGAAGGGCTCAAAGTCCGCGCAGACAGCTGTCACTCACAGACATCTGCCAAACAGTTAGCCGCCAAGGCTTACGGGCCAAAATCATGTAGGTTACCCACGCAGACGAGAAAGCACGCGGCGGTTAGAACACGCGCCGCCTTTGGAGGGGGTTTGGGAGGGGGGGGGGGGGCTTAGACGTGTCGGGCAACGCAACTTTCCTATCACAGCACGATTTGTACAAAGACGATCAGCAGAAAAATATCGCTTTTCAGGCTGGGGAGCGGTCCGCTTCGTGCGTGGGTTTGCGCATGGCCGTCGAATTTTCAGCGGCGATGAACTCTTGTTGCGCAGGTGTGATGGTCTTGCTAGTCGGCAAGCCGTTACACGTCACTCTCCAACCATTTGGGTTGGAGAGCGACAGGTGAGCAAGGGAGATAGCATCAGACAACAGTTTAATAAGGATAGAATGTTTCTGCTCACCCCAGCGCTGCTGCTCCCGTCAGTGCCGCGCAACAGTTCCAGCAGTCAGTAGTTCGTTGTCGATCGGTCGGGTTATTGCTCGGTCGTAACTGGCAGTGGAAACACGCGGAAGCTTCTCGTCGAGGTTCGTGGTAGACGACGGAGGTGAGTATGGGTGGACCTCTCGTTTTCGAGTTCTCAACGCGTCTGCCACATTCACTGCTTCACCGCCCTCATTCGGGAGTTCCTCACCTCCTGCCGCCGCGCCCAAGCGGAACCAGATCTGCGGACCGCCCTTTGGTCCGCGCCGTCCGCCGGCTCATTCCAAAGTAAAAAGCGCCCACGGGGACAAACAGCTTGCCGATCCACACGACGGAACGAGTCCGCGGTCCAATCGGTCACGTGATGAGACGTCACGGTCCGCCGCTGTCCGATCCAAAGCAGAGCGCATCCCCACGGCGGGCCGGCTAAGCAGACCGCGAACGGCCGACCGTCTGAACTCGCAAGCTAGAAGTTGAACACACGCGCTGTTTGGCCGCGGCAACGTGTTGTAACGCACAAGCCTGCACGAAACGTTTCATCCCCACAATAACAGTCACCGCATGCAAGCCGGGAGGGCGCGCTCACGCAGCCGCCGGCGTCATTCGCACGAAGGCGACACGACGAGCGGCGATGGCGGGGCGACCGGGGTTACATACGACTCGTCACCGCTCGCTGGAACCGAACTCTTCCTGTAAATTAGGGTCCACATGCGTGAAACAATGTGATAATGATGGCTAGCATCACACTAGTAAGAGCCATAGTATTCGTTAGTAAAAGCGCTGATCAAGTATGCGTCGCGATTGTAAGCCTAGCCCGCTGCTTATCCCACCGGGGGTGATTGACAGGCTCCTTCGAGCGCTTCGAAACATCCGCGCTGCCCGCGCCGTTCTCTATTGGCGCAACTGAACCCGCCTCCGCCAGCGCGACACGGGCCCTGCCAGACAACGCTGATTGATGTCGTGGTCCGCCGTCGCCGCCGTCGAGACTGCAGACCGAAAAGCATCGGCGAATATTTGGACGGCGAGCGCCGCGGTCCTGCGCAGTCCAACGGCAGTCCGCGAGAATTGGTGACGTCCTATCACGTGATGCGCGGACCGCGATCTAAATAATCGTTTTCGTCCGCCGTGCGGATCGCCCTTAAAACCGTCCCCGAGTCGCGGCGGAGGTCCGTTTTCAACATAGAGATAACATAATGACTGTTTTCAAGACGGCATCGAAGGGGCCGCAGGAAACAGACGTTGTTGTTGCTTTGTTTGGCGTCCACGCCTGAGCTCTTCACACCGCCTAGGGCTGCTAATTCCGCAGCTCTAAGGGAGCCGCTAGGGTCGGGCTGGCCCGGCGGCCTCTGCGCCCACACGGAGTGGCGCCTAGAGAATTACCCTATAGTATACGAATGGAGTCGCGCGGACATGTAGCTTCCGCAACGCTTGTTGCTCAGACAGCCTGCAGAGGATACAGCACAGAGGCGCGGGGTGAAGCCGAACGATCCCGCGTGTGGCCTACACAACCTTTGAAGATTTAAATAACTATATATACGTGACCATTCAGCGAGAAATATCGAGTCGACACCAGTCACGCTTATGCGATTCAACTAATCCACTAGCTTTATTGAACGGGTCATCATCGCAATGAACTTTTTTTTTAAGCGCTATACATTGAAATTTCTGGCAGAAACTGTGTATGAGCCTGTAGGGCAGTGCTTAAGTTGTCAGTAATTACATAGAACGACCCTCAGGATTAAATAATTTACAATGTCCTTCGGACATTATTTCATTATTCGCATGCCTGACCCTTTTTTATACCGAAACGTGCCGGCGCCGAAACGTCCGCGTACTTAGATGTCCGTGTACCAAAAAGACTACCGAAACGACGTGTGCCGAAAAAGACCGGAGCCGAGCTCGGGGCCTTTATTATGTGGCCTCTTAGGCCCGGTCAAGCTGTGTACCCACGACTTTTGGTCCAAGACGTCTTCTCATAATGGAATTCAAAACAGCGCAAAAAGACAGGACAAGGAAACGACGACACAAGGCGCTGTTTTTGCGCAGCTTTGAATTCCAATATGCACCAACTAGCCCAAACCACCTTTCTAACGCAGTCTTCTCATAAACCTCAAGAAAACAAGGAAGAGGAGTACGAATAACTAAATTAAATTTAAATGGACTCGAAGGTCGTCAACCGTGACGTGAGGGGCCCCCACTCCTCCCCACCTCTCACGAGTTCGTCAGCGTCGGTGTGAAGGTGACGTTGAAGCTCCTACCTTCAACTTTGAATGCAGGCAGCAAGCGCACTCAAGATATATTTTTTTTTTCATATGATTGAGCGGGGCCCCTGACAGCTGGAGGCCAGGGGCTGCAGCCCCCGTAGCCCCCCCCCCCCCCCCCCTTAATCCGGCCCTGCATACCGCAAGCTGCATGCAGCACTGTGGAGGCTACATTGTTTAGGGACCTTAACATTGTTCTCAACAGAGCGCCCACTGAGGAAGGGGGTTTTGAAAGGACCTTTCAGGCTCCCCTCTGGGCAGGTCGAACCGCAAAGCTCAGGCGCCTATTCTCGCTTTCCTTCGCGGAGGCTATACTGACAACAACAGGCCCCGATACATGGACCCGACGAGGGAGGGTCGAGTCGATTGGCGGGTTCAGCTACCTCGACCCCTCACGCGTATATATGAGCTCCATTCAAAGGGTCGAGGCGAGGGGGCGGGGGATTGCCGGAGAAGGAGCTTCCGTATTTTTACGATTCTAGCGCGCACCTTCTTTTGCTAAACGCTAGCCTTAAAATTTGTGTGCGCGTTACAATCGGGCTCAAAACTGAAACAGGTTCCAAATCGGCCAGCAACATTGCCATAGGCACTGAGGTCCTCCCAAACTCTAACTCAATCCAATTAAAAATTCCGTCAATATCACGTGAGTGAATTTCGGCGCACTCATTCCTTAATGACATATCTTGGTCAGCTGTTACACATTTTTCTACTATTGCAATTACCCCGTCACACGTAGAATTATGTAGGTGAAGACACTTGAAATCGCAAACAGCTTCAATGTTTCCCACTATAGTTTTATTCCCTGCAGGAGCTGGACAAGTACGTTTACGACGCACAATTTATTTTTGGCTGCCACAGTTGAACGCGCAAAATAAAATGTCCTTCTAGTTAAGAAGTGTCATGTATTTTACATCTGCGCGGTAAACCCGACATCCAATTATTTTTTTGGATTTTCCTGCGCGAACCTACCCACGCGGTACAATCGTTAGCGCGTTATAATCGTGAAAATACGGTATTCAGCTCCGCACGGCCCGCCGACTCAGCCCGACGAGCGCGTCAACCCACCCCCTGCCTGCGAGTCGAACGGACTCGCCCCGACGGCTTTTCGTCTCACCGCGTCCGCTTATACGTGAGTGCGTCGAGTCCAAAAAACCTGTTTATTTCAAGAAGCCATGAAGAGAAAATGCAAGTTGGTTTTATTCGAAAGATTTCGTGTTTTATAGTGCCCCCAGCGCTTGTCCGGATACAAACGGTGCTTTATTCACTGAGAAATTAAACAATTTAGGTTAAAATTTTGATTTTCCCGCTCAATCGTGCGTTTTCGTGGTCCCAAGTGACATCACTGAAACCGACCGCTCTGCAGCCTAGAGTACCTTCATTCACGCATCCGCCGTACAGGGTAGAGACACGTATACGCTGGCGCCGCCATTTTTGGTTGCTCGCTCGCCGCCGAAGCAAGTCATTGTGTCAAAACCGCGCTAAAATTATCGCCGCAACGCGGTTTACTGAAGAAGTTTGAATCATATTGTCTGTTTCGCGTTGCTAGGTCTCGTGGGAAACGAAAAGAATAACGCGCTGAGCCCATTGGCCCAATTGCGGCGGCACGGGACCGTTCGAAGGTTGTCTCCACCCTGTACAGCGGTGTTGGTTTGTTCCCGCGTTTCTTTACGTTCTAGATGGCGCCACCATACCGTGGCAAGCGTTTGGTTTGTTTTTGCTCGCATTTAAACCTGGCTTGTTTTTGTTCTGGGAGAAAATATTCCTTCCCTGAAACAGTGCTCGCTCGACAAATGGGGTCACGTAAGACACCGTTGCTTGCGTCAATCGGCGAGTGTCGTCTGAGACAACCCCAAGCCCCGTAGTGCTGTGCAGCGAAACCAAGCATGCTGTGCGCAGTACGAACAGCAGAACGCATCAGTACTTCTATGTTTACATGTGCTTTCGTAACTTCCACTGTTTGTCCCATAATTCTTATTGCTTTGTAAAGAATGTGCCCTAAATTTAAGCGCAAATCGCTCGTTCGTCTAGTTTGTAAGTTCTACCTAATTTGCGTCTGCTTCTGCCAGCCTCCGCCAATCGCAGAGCTTAGCTCATGTGACGACATAGGTTCTGTTGCGGGAAATGAGCTGGTGGGTCGCATGACCATTCCCGTTTTTCCTAATTATGTAGCTTATTTGAGCGAAGTTTACGTTAAAAGTGGTGTCAGTATGATTGTAACGAGACAATCTTTTGAATGAACCAAACTTGTGTTTTCTCTTCATGGCTCCTTTCAACTCAACGCGCCCTCGTCGGGTCAATGTAAACGGGGCTAATGTAGCCTCCGCAGTGCTGCATGCAGCTTGTCGTATGAACTATCGAGTACCTTAGGACCGCACAATAGACTCGAAAAGAAAGGGTCGAGTGGACTGGCGGGTTCAGCTACCTCGACCCCTCCCGTGTTTATATGCACCCCGTCCAAAGAATCGAGGTGAGGGGAGCGGCGGGGTTCATGGAAAAGGGGCTACCGTATTTTCACGATTCTAACGCGCACCCTCTTTTGCTAAAAGGTACCCGTAATATTTGTGTGCGCGTTACAATCGGGTTCAAAACGGAAATAGGCTTTAAAGCCGCTGGCAGCATTCCCATGCGCAACGGACACGTAGTCCCCACAAAATTCAACTCAAACCAATAAAAACAATCCGTCAACACGGCGTGAGTGAATTTCTGCGCACTGATTCCTCAATGACATGCCGCATACCTTCGTCAGCTGTTGCACATTTTTTGGGCTTCTGAAATTGGTCCGTAACGCTTAGAATTACGAAGATCAAGGCACTCGAAATCACAAGCAGCTTCAGTGTTTCGCGCTATGACTTTATTACCAGCAGGAGCTGGATAAGCAATCTTATGAACCACAATCATTTTTGGCTTCCACAGCTGCATACGCCAAATAAAATCTCCCTCTTCCAGGTACGTGGTGTCATGTCTTTTCCATCTGCGCGGTACCGTCAGTGTAAATTTTTTTTCGAATTTTCCTGCGCGAACTTACTCGCGCGTTACGATCGAGGGCGCGTTGGAACCGCGCAAACCAGGTATTCTGCTTCCCGAGGCCCGCCGACCCAGCCCGACGAACGAGCTAACCTACCTTATACCCCCGAGTCGACTGACCTCGACGGGACGGCTCTCTGACCCGACCCGTCCGCTTACACACGGGAGAGTTGAGTCCGAAAAACCTGTCAAAAAAAAAAAAAAAACGGGGCTACTGCCCGTCCTCGTCCGGGCGCATAGCAGTTACAATCGCAAAAAATCACACAGGCACCGGCAGGATTCCATCCTGTGTCTAGTAGACCAGACAGAGTTAGTGTCAGTCGTCTTATCGACTGGGCTACGACCGTGAGATAGTAACGGTGCGCTCGCCTGTAACGGTGCGGAGTACTTTCGGACCTCCAAATGTCAGTCCACGTCCATGTGTGCGCACACCACCATCGAGCGAAACTCAAGCGAAATTCGATTTGAGCCGTGAGTTGCAGTTTCATTTAGGGAATAATCAAGGTGAAACTCACGGCTGAAATCGAATCGCGGTCGGGGCGCAAATCGGTTGTCACTCGGGGCGCAACTTGGATGTCATTTCGCGTCCCCGTACTCCGCACCGTCGCCATCATCCACTGAGTGGAGAGGCTGCCATTTTTTTTTCATATTTTTCTTCGCGAACTTACACGCGCGCCACAAGTGGGGGCGCGTTAGAATCATTAGAATGGCGCAAATACGGTCAGTCTGCTCTTCGCGGCCCGCCGACCCAGCCCGACGAACGGGCCAACCTACCCCCTGCCACCGAGTCGACTGGACTCGCCACGACGGCTTTCCGACCCAACCCGTCCGCTGGCGGGATTGAGTCCAAAAAACCTTTTTATTTCGACTCAACGCGCCCTCGTCGGGTCAATGTAACCGGGGCTTTCCTAGTGCACAGGGCTTTTAACGTTAAATACTTTTCGGAACCTTTACTTTGACTTTGACTTAGTTGAGTTTTTTTGTAGCGTTCGCTTCATTTCTCTGGCCTTGCCACTTCGGGTAGCAGACACTGCACATGGGGAGCCCGGCGGCGTTGTGGTAGCTCTGACAATCGCCATTGGTGTTTAGAAGTGGCCCGTCGCGCAAACATCGCGTATCGGCAAACAAAACCGCCTCGTCCATTGTTGACGTCCCACAGCGGGGGGCGTCGCAAAGAGGCGCGTGGTCGACTCTGGGCCTAATGGAGCGGGACGGCGAGTTTTGTGCGGCCACCGCCGCGCTTCCGAAGAGCACGCGGAAGGAAGTCGAGCCGGTCGGGAAACGACGGCGTCGCGCTAAATACGACGCATGCCTCGGTGGCGGTTTTCAAAACAGCGGGGCGTGCGGAGCCCACGATTCCGCTTCGGCGCCTTCGACCGCGGGGACAATGGAGCAGACACGCTGACTGGGGCTTTCCTATTGGGAAGTATCGAGAACAATGCGCATTGGGAATGTGGGGCGGGAATGTGTCCCCTTGGGCCTGCAGCGCCGCTTCTCTGGCGGTTGTGCGGGCACTTGAACTGTACACCCCTAATGCCAGACATGTACGTACATTTGCAATAATGCGGAAAGAAGTCTTAAACGCCAGAAAGTAAATAGACACCATAGAAAACAATGTAGATACTGCTGGCGCGATCGTGTTTTAGGGGGGAAGCCCCTTAGGGGCTGCGGCTGATGGCGTCTTCTGTCATCTTCGTCATCGTAATCGTCGTCGTAATCATCGTCTCATGTAGTCATGTGTAAGGGTTCCAGGCGCCAGCGACGCAGGATGTGTAGAACGGTTCCCGGAAGTGGGAATGATTGACTTCATGGCAGCCAGCTCGTTAAGAGCAAGCGACCTCTGGGTCACGCCGCTCGCGTGAGGACACATTTTCCCGAGCCGCAGCTGCGTCGTCGCGTTGTTTTGGGCGGAGTGCGTGGTGTAGCCGTGGGAAAACATTGGTAGCCTGGCGACTCAAATGGCATTCCAAGGGCTTGATGGCAGCTGGCTCGGGGCCCACCGCGTTTACGTTTAGCAGGTTGTAAAACCATTCGGCCCGTCGAGCGGCTGTAGATGGGGGAGCGTGGAGCTGTCAACTGTGGTTAGACAGTGGCCGATTTATGGCGACAGCTTTCCTTTTGTTGGCCCGCCCACCCGGGGAGTGAAGGCGTGCGAGTGTGTGCGTGTAGCGGCCCAGGATGGGCGCGGCAGAGGCGACGCCTGAGCCGGCCGCCATGTCCTGTTGTCCCTGCGCGCTGTTTCTGGCCAACGGTCCAATTAACGGGGCATCGCCTGTCAACGGCGGAGAATCTTGGGGATGCGCCAGGTCGTTAAGACGGATGGCTATGGGTTTCAGCTGGCGTGGAGTGGCTGTCCGGCCGTGGGCGAGAATCGTGGGAACGGGCGGCGCAGGCCGCGTTCGTAGAAGCTTGTTCCCGGCCGCTTGCACGTATCTCCGCGGGTTTTTGAGTGTTTGTTGGGTTTGTTTGGTTTGCTTTTGATATTTTCCTTTTTTCTGTTGTGAGAGAGGGTGACCGATGTCTCAGGGTTACGGGGGGGGGGGGGGGGGCGTTGCCCACCGCGGTTTAAACGCGGATGGGGTAACCCGCCCAATCAGATCGCCAGGGGATGCTGATTGACCCATTAAAACCACGAGACACGAGGTCTCGGGGTCCAATCCTGAGGGTTTTAATGTGCTATGCACGGCCGGCGTATTGCCGGGCTAGCCAGGTCAGGCTAGGGAGGATCTCACCGCTTGGGTAGTCTTAGATCAGGGTCCGTCGGTGATGGGGGTGCCGTGGGCACAGTCTTAGCTGACCTAGAAACTCACTTTATTTCTTACTTTTTGTAAATATCCTGCATATGTCTCTCGCTTAACTATACAGTTTTAAAAACCCTCAACAACTCTCATCGTCGTGTCATCAGTGCCGCAACCATCAGGCACCAGCGCAGACCATGGGAAGACTTCTACACGCCACAACATCGGCGCATCGAATCAAGAAACAACGAATCAAAACCTTTACTCATGGCACCGGGAAACTTGTTTACACCTCGGCCTAGAACATAACGCGTTCTAAAAAAACACCGGGACACTCGTTTTCGTTTTGTACACTGCATGCCCCACGTTTCAGGTTAGTGGAGATGGCCCGGGATTTTTTAATTTTAAAAAAGTGCTGTTTACACACAAAGGCCGGACGACGAGCGAGGTCGTGGAAGCATTTCA
Organism: Haemaphysalis longicornis; assembly: GCF_048455015.1. Classification (NCBI taxonomy): domain Eukaryota; kingdom Metazoa; phylum Arthropoda; class Arachnida; order Ixodida; family Ixodidae; genus Haemaphysalis; species Haemaphysalis longicornis. Next base: position 103,253,258 of record NW_027526203.1, read on the forward strand.
TATTGCGATGTCGGGGAATATGTGCGCAAAGCAGCTATCGAGTACTGTGAGCGAAAAATAAGTTGGTTGTTGTCGCTGGTTTCCAGTCACGAACTGTGCAAAGTGCATAGTCTTGCCCGCTTGAGAACCCGCATAGTCTTGCCCGCTTCTGCCATGCGGAGCATCGTCTTTCTTAGTTTATTTTCAATTCGTTCTGCAATACAATTTTAGTTGTGAGTCAACGCTGGGTCATCTTGCTCGCTTCTTCGCCCTTCATCTGTGCGCGCTCTTAGTACAGCCATGAAGAAATAACAACTCGCTTGTTGCCCATTTTGTTGCAGTAGATACTGAACTTGGTCGCACTTTTACAGCCGTTTGTCGGGCTTGGCGCTCTGTTGTCTTCCGCCAACCTCTATGCGACCTGCCGACGGAAGTAGTCATCTGATTTTCTTTTTATATTGCAATTTGGCAAAGTCCCTTTTTATGGCAGTCGACCTGGTCGATCCGAGCAGTAGTCTAAAGCTCCCGAATGCGTATCTTACGGATTGCCTGTGAGAAGTCACCGGTAATTAAAGTCAATTATTTTAATAACGAAGCATAAGATCCCAGCGGGTTTCAATGGTACAAAAAAAAAAAGAATCCCGGGCCATCTCCACTAACGTGAAACCTGGGGAGGGGTGAAGCATGCAGTGTTACAGGATGGAAAACTGGGCGAATTGGTGATGATTCATCTTGAAAACAGGCGCGGAAAGACGTTGACTAAGAAAAGAAATACAGAGCGTCGTCCTGTGTATTTCTTTGCTTAGTATAAGTGTATTCTTGGGGCCTTTGCGTATTTGCCAACCGAGATGAAACCGTTGGGGGGTAGAGGTATACATCTTTGCAGTGAAAGTCTCTTGTCTTTGAAGCAAGAACCTCTCTAGCGCTAGACGTAAACGACTTTGCCGATGTTTTAGTACCGTGACTGCATGAGACGACGATTACGACTGCGACGACAGGAGACGCCAACAGCTGCAGCCGGTAAGGGGCTTCACCACTAAAAACTGTGCGTCCATGACTGCACGTCTTCAGTAAACATTTGTTAAGTTTCGGTGAAAGACGTAACTAAGCGGGTTTTCGTTTCTTTTTTTTCTGCCTTGAGCTGTTATCTCAGCGGAAAATGGACTTACAGCTGTGTGCTTGAGAGAATATTTTCTTAAATTTGTAAAAACATAATCAACTTCAAATCGACCCGTAGTTTCACTTAAACCTCGTAGCGCCTGCAACGATCAGGGATTTTTTGTTTGTTTGTCTTCTTCTTTTTCTCAGCACGAATTCAAGTAGTATTCTTCCCGTCGTACGCATGAGTTCAGAGCAAGTTAGGGTTAAGAGTTTAAAGCAACTAAGCTAAGAGCCTGCGACTGTCTTCATGCTCCAACTTTCGCTCGGGCAGGGCACCGCGCGTCGGCGGAAGGCGCCCACCGCAACCACTTTCCTCAAAGCAGTCCAAATTAAGCCCGCGGAAAGGAGAGAAAGTCGACGCTCCTTGGCCGACACGTCCGCATCGGCGCCCGAGCTCCGGGAAGGAAACGCTCCCTTAGAGCGCGACCACTTAAGCACGAACGTCGTTAAGACAGCGTAACTCGGAAGTGGCGAGCTCTTTGCGGAGATAAGGGGGAATTCGGGGAGGGAGAGGGGCGATTATGCGGTGCATTCCACCTTGTTAAGTCCGCAAACACGACAACTCAACCCAAAGGCTAAGCGGGGGGTGGGCCTCGTGTGTTGCGCATCGCTAGCGGAATATTTCTTCCTTACTTCGGATTTTCCAGGGACTTTTTGCCATTAAAGCACTTATACGCTCCCCTTGTCCGCCTTGGAGGTCATCTATTCAGGTGGATACTCCGTCGAAGATTCGCCGCAAAAAGTGAACCCAGCTAAAGCGATGGGTATTAACGGCGCTTTTGAAAACACTCTTTCGAACGCCTCAAGCGCTTCTCCCATGCAATAAATAAACGCGTAGAATACAGCAGATCTGATGGCCACGACATGTCTGAGCCAGGCAGCCCTACCATGCACAAAAATGACAACTTATAAAATCGGCCGAAAAAGTTTTCTTCCACCCCAGAGCTTGAAATGGGGCTAGTTGGTTGTTTACTCGGAACATTGCTGGCGCTAGGAGGGACAAGGACGAGTACGAGGCCGGACAAGGACGAGGACGAGGTGCGCTTCATTTCGGTGCGCTCCATTTGTATGTGTAAATCCTCGTCCTTGCCCCGCCTAGCGCCAGCAATGTTCCGAGTTCTACCCCCGGTTCTTAAATTTCAGGGCATTCTTCGCGTGCTTATGGAACGTCTCGAGAGAAATACATCGCTGTTATTGGGCCGCTTTCTGCCGGTTGCAGCAGCTCTAAAGAACAACGCTCCAAACGCCGTCAGAAGAACCAATGTTCCTCTGCGGCTACCGCATTGCTGACACATTTTTACTCTCGTGATGGCTGTAACTTTCAGAACGTTCACAGAGGAGAAGCAAATGGAGAGGGCGGTAAATCATCCCTGCTGGAGGACCATTTGATGTCCTCGCCAAGATTTCTGCGCTGAAAATTAACGCAGCAAGACAACCCGCTTCATTTAAAGATTTTTAGCATATGTATCATTTCCGCATCATACGCTCCTTTTATTTTTCATCCGCCGCGTCAAAGAACTTTTTATCTTCTACAGCACTGCTAACACATACAACAAACGTAGCAAACACGCGCAACGCTGACACCTGGCACATACTCCGCTTTCGTACAAACTACAAGCTACAATCTCTTTAGCATAACCTTCCTGATATAATTAATACATTTAAAGCAGTACAAAATTCTTCATTTAAGAAAACCCATCGATATTTTGTACACGTGATACCAATTGATGAAAGTTGAAGTATTTCTGGTGTTTTTGCCTGTTTCAGTTCTTTTGGCAGTGTCTCCGCTCATATTTTTAGAAGTTGTTTGTTATGCTGGAGTTAAAACCCGCTCTCTCTTGTATTTTCTCCGCATATACCTTTATTTATTCAACCAATTATCTGTCACTGCTGCATTGTACGAAGTTATGTACATCTGCTTGTCCCCTGTTTCTTTTCTTTTGCTCACAAACAGCGCTGTTTGCTAATATGTTGAATTCAGTATCCTTCTTGTTATATCTTATGTTTTGTGATATCTACTACAATTTACATTGCTGTTGTTTATATACTGCCCATGTTCGGCATCATTGCACTTGTACTTAATATTTCTTACTGTATGCAATGTCTTGTAAACCGCGTCATGAATCGCCTGGGCCCTAGTCAAGCTGTTTGTTACAACGTTTAGACCAGGAATTCAT
>NW_027526203.1:103261574-103320624 GCF_048455015.1 Haemaphysalis longicornis
GATGTTCGTGCTCGGTGCATCACCGAAGGTGTGGACGTCCTGGAAAGGGGAGGCTCCAGGTAACGGAAGTCTGGCAATGTTCAGAAAACGGTGGACTACCTGGTGTCGTCGCAGCTGAAGGTGACTGTGGCTGACAAAGAAGGCCATTCTGTTGTTATTCCTGAAGGTGTTTATAACGACAAAGCCTGCGCCGCTGTCGCCAAAAACTTTGTCTCTATCTCCGTTAAGCCACAAAGCCTGAAGGACCGTGCTATCGCGCTTTTGCGTCGCAATAGTCTAGAGCGTCTGGCATCTTCCGTTAAAAATCAAAAGGGAACCAAGCTTGACATCTTCTTCAGTGCGAAGACGCACAAACCGGGCATTCCCTTTAGAGCTATTGTCTCCGAACGGGGAACCTGGCAGCGGGCTGTGTCAGGGTTTCTCATAAAACTTTTATATACTTTGCATGTCGGTGAGCCGTTCCTGGTCCCCAATTCTGCAGCAGTTGTCAAAAGTATAGGGGAATTAGACAACCGAACCTTTGAAGCGTTCAGCATCGATGTAGAGGATTTATACTATTCTATGCCGCACGAAGCTCTAATGAATAGGGTAAATAATTGTATAATGCATGACAATGACGAGTGTGCATTCATTGCCAGGTGCGGGATGTCACTGAACGCCTTTTTGGAACTATTTTATTTGGCTTCGACCGTGGTCGAGTGGATTGGAGCCACATTTACTCAGATGAGTGTGGTGTGCATAGGGTCCCCAGTGGCCCCGATCCTTAGTGATATTTTTCTAGGAAGAGTGGATCGGTCTTTGAAAGAGAAGCTAGAGGGGCTTGTTGTGAAGGCGTTCCGGTACGTGGACGATTTCCTTGTTGTGGTGGACAGGTCCCCTTGCAGAGTGTGCCCTGATGTACAGAAAGTTTTAAGTGCGAATGCACTTCTTAAGCGACCCTGAATCACGCGTCCACCGCCGTCCGTCCATCCGCACCACATACCCACTTAGGGCGATTGGCCAAGAAGAGTTCCTAATTTCTTTAGCACATACCCACTTAGGGCGATTGGCCAAGAAGAATTCTTTCGCATCACCCGTGCATTCCCACTTCCCCATCGACGACTGCTGCTTCGCCAGGAGCGGAAATCGGGGCGAGTACTGCGGCGTCTACCTCGTCGGTCACGTCTACGCGAACCTCGTGTCGCACGCCGTGTCCACCTCGCCGGTCAGGGACGAGTCGCCGTACAGTGCCGTCTACACCGACGCGTACTCGGGCGACGGAATCGTGGTCGTCACCCTCTACCTCGCGCCAAACATCTCGCGCGACGACGTCGTCGAATACGTGGACGCGGCGATGGAGAGTGTGGCCAGGCGCGTAAAGCCCTCGGACCCGGTCGTGGTTGTTGGGGACTTTAACGTGGACGTGCGAAAGGGCGGCGAGTGGTTGATGGAATACATGCTCGCCAACCACTCCATGACGTGCCTACCGCTAGAGGCTCCCACCACCATCAACGACAGCTACATCGACCTGGCCTTTGCGAGGAACTGTCTGATACGCGCGGTCTTGCAACAACTCTTGACCGTACATTTCAGTGACCACACGGCGGTCATAACGACCGTCAACTACAACGACAACACCAACAAGTGCTGAATCAAGAATACTGTCGTTTCACTTTACTTGCGTGTATGTGTGATCTCCTCGAACATACACTTTAATTCACCAAGATTTCCAGAGAACGACTAACGGGGTGTGTGAATCCCCACTTGATCACGCGGGGGTGTTAAATGCAACTAACGGGCGAATGCCAACACAGTTCAACATAACTCCCCCTCATAGCATCACCCGTGCATTCGCACTTCCCCATGCTCCCCTTCGGGGAAATGCGGGTGAATTTTTTTAAGGAGTGTGGATAGCGTTTACGATTTACCTTAAAATTGCCCAGAGATCGAGTGCTCCAGTTTTTGGATTTACCGCTGACTTTCAGAGAAGGGCACGTGTACTACAAGTATTCTCCGAGGTCTGTTAAAGCCTTTTAAGCTTTGAGTCAGCACATTCAAAAGTGGTGAAGCAGGGCATTGCCCTTTCCTGCCTGAAATCTGCCGTATCCAAATCCTGCGAGCATTCAATGGCCACCAGCGTCGTAGAGCAGGTGGAGAAGCTTACAAAATCTGGGTACCCTGATCATATAATTTCCAGGGCCAGTGAAAAGCTGCTAAAGTGGGTAAAATTTGACAAGGAAGCCGAAATACCAAAACAAAAACCCAAAAACTTCGCCGTGGTGCCCTATGTTCATGATGTCTCATGGACTAAAAAAAGTGGCGGGGCGGTATGACGTGAGCGTAGTGTTTTCGGCTCCTAATAAGTTGGGGAAGATCTATGCAAGAGTTAATAAAAAGGCAAAAAACCGTCAGCGGACATGTGGCATTAATCACCAAAGAAGTTCGTACCTTGTGCTACGGGGGTCGTTTATTCGATACCACTTGGCTGTGGCAAAGTATACATTGGCCAAACGGGACGGTGTTCGAATGTCAGGCTTAAAGAACATAACTATTCAAAGGAAAAACGTGACCTGAGCCACTTATCTTCTCATTGCCGCGCATGCTGACCTGATTGTGTCCCTGTGTTTGAGCGCACAGCCATCCTTTTCCGACATAAGGACCAGCAAACGCGAGAAATTGTAGAAGCCAGCCACATCATAAAAGCTGGTTCCGATTGCATCAGTCATCCCTCTATCGCCCCGCTTAATTGAGAAGTCGCATATTTAGATGCACATTGAGCGCTTTTTCGGTGCCTCTTCTGGGCATGCGTGTTGGGGGTGGCAGGGGGGTCTTAATCCATGCATTATGCGGTTATCTTTGCTGATTTTTCTCCATTCGTGCGCCTCAAAGGTCGTTTTGTGGTTTTGTTGTTACGGTTTTTTTTTTGTACTTTCGGCTGAGTGCGCCGAGAACTGTGACGCATTGGGGGCGTGGCGATTGGGCGCTTGGGCATTTAAAGCTTTGAATTGTGCAATAATAAACTAGTTGCGAGTCTGCGCTTGTGCCCTCTTCATGTGTTCTTGTCCCCGTTAATTTGCGCGCAGTTTGTTTTTCTAGGTGTTCATTCTGATAAAATCTCACTGTTAAGAAGTTATCGTGAACGCCACTAAAGGCCATTGTGTTCACATTCCGCCTATTACGGATGCTCCAACAGTGGTCAAAAAGACCACTATTTTGCATTGAAGTTTTGTAAATATTTAGCTTGTACACCTTGAGAGTTGTTGCTGTGATATGACATCACCACGGTCACGACCAAAGTGGTTGCCGCTAAAACAATACGGTGGCAACTGAAGATGTAAATTTCGCGCTTTTAATACTCCCGTTGTACCAATAATACTCCCAAGTACAGGTGTAGCATGAGTAATGCTTGCATTTAATTTAGATAGGTGGGTAAATAAGGGCTAATTTTTAAGGGAATTGTTTAGAACACAGAAAGTGATGTCTGCAATAAAATGTGCTATAGTTGTGATTTATGAGAAAATTGTGCAACAGCCTAATTCAGCATTAGTCAGCTCTACTTCTGGCTCATACAACTACGCCACCATGGAGGTAATATATATCGAGAGGGAAATATTTTAGGTGTGAATAACTCCATAACAAAATTCTGCCACAGTGCGATAGTTATTATTTCCTATGACTGGCCATTTATTTCTTTGCGGTAGAAACATCGTTTAGCTGTAAGGTATATTAAGGCAGCCTCACTACAGCATTCTAGGGAGCACATTATGCAGTACAGAGATAATTTCTTGCAGTGAGGAGGTGTGTAAAATATAATGCCGAAAGGTGTTTATATTATTTGATTAAGAAACGAAACCTCTCAAGGATAAAAAACCTTATATTCAGGATACCCAGGCAGCAAAGTGGGAGCGGTCGCCGCGAGGCGCGCGCTCACAAGCGCTCGGCATTTTCTCGCTCTTTAAGGTTTTCGTAGTTTTTTTTTTGCAAAAGCCTTGGCGTGTGCTGGGGACGCTCGGCGGTCGCCGCGAGGCACGCGCTCACCAGCGTTAGGCAATTTATTGGTAATTTAATTATTCATTGGCAATTTATTGGTAATATATTGGCAATGTTTAACGCGTTACACGCCACACATGTTATGCGCTACACATTACGTCCAGCTACAACAGCTCAGCTGTTAAAAAACGCCAGGTATGGAACTTATTTTACGAAGTTTTTTTGTTTGTTTGTTTTTAAGGTTTCCTCTGCGTCCCAGAGGATCCTTATAGCTATATCGCGGAGTCCCCCCCGCCCCCTCCCCCATTTCAACTCTCAGGGCAGCCCGCATCGGCTAGAAGCGTTTCAGGAATGACCGCCTGAGAAACACGCAGGATGCTAACCAACACGGATGTACTTTCAATGCTTGCGTTCTCAAAGTCACAAAAAAAGGGAGAAGAAATGCGACAGCCTCCAAAAGCTTCCCTGCCGGTGCCTCCCTGACTGCTTTTTCGATGCATAATGCGTATTTACGAAGTCGCCCGCAAATGTGGGCAACACAGAAAGGTCCACACATCACTCGTCGCTCATTTTGCTGCGCTTAAATGTGAATATAAAAGGATCGCCAAGCTCAGAAAGCCCCTCACACGCTCCGTACCAAGCAATCCCGCGACCGCCATCCACCAACATGGCGTCGCGTGCTCGTTTCGTTTTTCTTCCGGTAGACGGCGGCACTTTTGCATAAGGTTTATTGTCTGCAAGAAACACATCCCGGATTCACCACCTGCATTGTCACTTCGGGATGTGGTCATCCTTTTCGCCGCATGTATCATCTTTTTCATCGTGTCATCATGTTCTTATGGTTATGTTCATTTGGAAAGTTCTCGGGACTTTTGCAGGGACTTTTTGTAAAACATGAGCATAGTGACAGTGGCCTGGTGTCTCTGGAGTCTCTGTTGAAATACTTGAAGTGGTCAGCTCTACTTGTGATTTTAAATTATTGGTAGAGCTTAAAGTATCTCTTGAAAGGTACGAAGGAGGTCAGGTGAAAGGCATGAAGGGGGTCAGGTTTGGTGAAGAGGTTTGAAGTTACTGGCACATGCAAGTTGCATGTCAACTGAACACTGAAGTCATGTCTTGCTTTACGATTTTTCATCATTGGCACAATGCGCAGGCTGCCTTTGAATCTATAGTGAGTGTTAATGTAGTTAATGGCACGGCCTTGTAACATCCTTATAATTCAAGTGTAGCTCGAGATTTTTTTTCATGGCAGTGCTGCTGCTGATGCCAAAGTTTACGCAGACAGCTTCCGCCTTCATTGATAAATTTTAGTGCTGTATGTGAGCTGACAACCATGACCTAGAAGAATTGAAAATGGGCGTATTTGGCTTGAACACGTTTTCTCCTTTGAACAAAGATGCATTTCTTGCTTGGCAAAAGCAGGGCTTTGGTCTCAATTACAACTGTGAATTTTACCTCAGGTAAAATGTTGAGGCTGCAAAAATGCTTTGAAGTCTGCTTTGCAAAACTGGTCACCTGTATCATTCAACGCTGGCTTGTTTGCTTCTTACGGATGTCTGACTTGTTCCGGCTTGAATTGATGACGTATATAATTAGTCCGCTTGTTAAATTTTAATATGTCTAACATGCTCGCAGCTACCTGGTTTGCAAAATTATATAAGATTCACGCTAGCTTTTATGAGATTTCTTTGGATGAATTATTTTAAACAACTACAAATTGTTTGGGCAAGTAACGTGCGCTTAAGTCAAATGCCTTTTCAGGACGCTCATGAAGTCTGTTTTGGTTACAAATAGCTTGACGTTACACTTACGTCTGGTGTCAGGAAACTGTACTATCTTTAATATTCATGTTTTAATTGTGGCATAGTGCCACATGTGACCTCTCGTGTCGAAATGTTGTCTCGTTTATCTTGGCTCGATCGTTCTTTTCCTAAACTCTTGCACTGCACTGTTGTAGGTTTGTGATAATACAACCGTGTATGGCTTGTTTTTAGGGCTTTCCCTACAATTTAATAGGAAAATGCATTTTCCCAAACAGTTATGCGTAAACATTTATTTATTTAATTTTTTATTTCATTAATTTCCTGCAGCGCCAAGCTGGCATTATAGCAGGGGGGAAATTGAACATGTGGTCATTTACATGTGGCAGTCAGGCTACAACACATTGTTGAACATCGTCACAACATGGTATGGCAAGCGCAATGGGTACTTCCGCCTTTGAGTTACCTTGTTTTATCTGACACGACAGCATATTTTACGCTCACTTTAGGATAATGTTTGTGTCAGTGCCGCGGTAGACGCACAAGTCTATTTATTTGTGAGGTAGTTGCCTCTAAAACCGTCTTTATTACCTATGTTTTTCAGTAAAGGTGAACATGTGAAAATTCCACTTACAGCCTAATGTTATTGTTATGGCATTTATTCCTTGCACGCTGGTCATTTTCTGTGCAATTTAAAATAGACAGCTATCCATATCTGAAATGTATGCATAAAACACCCAATAAAGTTGTATAGTATAATGAAAAGCATTGTATGAGTCATAATAATTGGTTTCATGTGTATTTTAATGCAAGTATAATGTTTCTTTTACATGCAGTAAAACCCAGAACAGGATTCTGCGGGTGAAGCCAAAGTCTGTGTGCTGCTCTAGGTGCCTCAGACCAACTTTTATATAGAACTGTGCTCCGATAGGCAAGTGTTCGGAACTGTCAGGGACCACACTGCTGCGGTGGTTTCTGTTTTCCAATTGTTGGTATCACTTCGGGGCATATATCAAGGCTGTGTAAGAATGGTGCTTGCGGTTTCCTGCTGATACCAATGCATCCGCCAGCCTGGCATATGACCTCGGTGTATACCGACAGGAAAGCAGAAATATTGGAAAAATGGAGTCCCATAGAAAACTTCTCAATGTTTATAGGAACACCGTTTCATATAAACAGCTGGTCTGAAGGTACGTGGAACGGCACACCGGATAAATTCCATTATCATTTTACATGGATCAATGTTCCAGTAACTTAAACTACCCTTTTATTTGGAACAGTGATCCGTATACTTTTATTTGGAACACCGATCCACATAATTTAGTTGCAAAAATATGTGGTGCCCTGTTCCCCTTAATTTTCAGGGTATGCGGAACACGGTTCCAAATATGTAGCTGGAGCTTTTTGCAAAAAAGTTCCAGTTACTAAGTGGATCTTATGTGGAACCAGATTAAAAGTAGAAACGTGGCCTTCTATCAGCCCTTCCACCGTGTTGTGGAGCCCCGTGCTAAGCAGCCTCTCTGTGGACGAACTCATGGGAAGACAAATGGCCTGCTCAACCGCCTTTCTAATCATTATATAAAGCATCTTTATGCCCTCCTTTCCGAGAAGAAGACAGAGGGTTGACGTAAGTGATCTTCGAGAGGACAAAAGCTTGAATTAATCGAAAGGTATCGGATTCCTTGAGGCCTCGCCTCTTGGTGGCAACTCGCCTCGTCATGTGTATGATTTGATCGATGCTGTGTTTGACACGCTGTAAGGATACGTCACTCTTGGTGTTGGCCTGGAGATTTAGGTCCAGGATCTTGATCCTGGTTCTTGGAGTGATGGCCTGGTCATCAAGGAGTATTTCAATGTGTTCCTTGATGTGTCGTTTGACGTGAGGGCGGACGACAAGGAGCTGTGATTTTTTACGTGAACACTAGAGGCCACAGGCTTTAGCACATTGGCGTACTAGAAGTGTGATGCCATGCGTTGGTGCGAGCTTACTTTAATTTTTTTAACTCCTAGCACATAAGCAAGGCGCGCACAGGGCCGCTAGACGTGCCGTGGGCGGAGCGCACAGCGGCGCGAGAGGACGGGTGACGCTATCACGTGGCATTCAGCGAGAATGCAGGGGGGTAAACCCGTAGATGTTCTTGGTCAGTGCACCACCTGTCTTCCCCGTCTCCGCGTGGGCTTGTAGCTAAATCGGTAAGACAACGGCCTCTCCCTTTCTTATTCTGTTATTTCCAAATTCGATTCCTGGCGGTGCCAGTAAATTCTTTTATTTGTTCGCGGGAGTTCTCTGTTGACACCAACGGTCACGAAAGAACCCTTGGGGGATAGAGGTAAAAAGCTTTGCTTTAAAACATCAATCAATGGGGCAGAATGGGGGGTAAAGCGAGGGGGTGTAGCAATTTTGTTTATAATGGCATTTGAATCTAGCAAGTTTTCAAATTGATATTGGGCTGAGGTTGCATTTAACATTTTGATATTAACGGCACCCCCTAACACAAGTTTCAAACGATTTTTTTTTATTCAGAATTGTTTCCACGGGTGCTATTCGTGAGGGGGCAGAGATATAGGCGGAATGCCTAACAAAGCCTCTGCCCCCCTACAGTTCAGCGTAGAAGGTAATGCAGAAAACGTATCCTCGAGCACGCAACAAAAGACACGCGATACACAGTGCTAAGAATAGAACATTCAAACATTTAACATAAGGTTGAATAGAACTCAAACGATAATTAAAAAAACAAAAAACACAAACAACAACAACAACAACAACAAAACTCGGAACGATTCCATGTCATGAACAAACACAAAGAGTACATTCCAAGTACGTAACAAAAGGCACGCGTTACACAGCATTTAAAATCAAATAAAACAACCCGATGCATACATTTAAAAATTTGCAAAACATGTCACACAATGCGAAAATTTGTTTAAATACACAAGGCACATTTCAAGCAAATTAATGTTCACAGTTCTATGCCGGAGAATACACGACACCATTTGAAACTTTGAAAAGACCGATTAAAATCAATACATATGTGACTCCTGTTCAACATGCTAAGAGTTTGGAAGTGTAACGTCTGCCTGCCGTAATTTGTTCGTGTTGCAGGCAGCCTGTGCTTAGGACGTCTTATATTGTACGCCCTAGAGCCGTCATCCGGTGGTTTGTTAAAAATTCCAGATTTTTGGGCCCACTGCAAAAGTTTAAAGTAGTATATTTGGTGCGCCTTTAGCATATTATATTTATTGAAAAGAGGTTACGCTCGAAGTTCGCGGTTATCCCCCCGATAGTTGTCGAATATGCGTAATATTTTTTTCTGCAAAATAATTAGTCGATCATAGTTCGTTCGATCATTTTCGATCATTAGTAAATCGTAGTTCGATCGTTTTCGTTAATTCATCCAAATAACGTTTCCATAAATGATAGAAAGACCGATACGCTCCCCGCAGGTGGCCTATACAAGTCACAGAAAACGGTTTCGTTAGAGTTAAGCGCTAGTATTTGAAAATCATCCGTAGTTCGAGTGAAGTCTATAATGATTGTACAGTTTAGGTACTGCTTGAGTATTAGCAATAACCCATCTCCCTTTTAGGCGATGCGATTCTTGCGGAAAGTGTTATATCCGGGCAATTTAGGAATATCGTGTCCTTCTTGATACCATGTTTTTGTTAGCCTTATTACATCATTTGAAAAAATCTAACGATGAAAGTAAGGCATCTAGCTCGTCTACTTTTCCGCAAGCAGATTGTGTGTTTAAACGGAAAAAAGATGTGCACCTTTGCTTATAACGGTAAAAGCTAGTGACATAATTTATAGTCAGCAAAGTGTAATTCGTGTCTTGTGGCAACATGAGCAATACCATGCGCTATCAGTTGTGGCTACATCGTTTTCTCAAGATTCTGAGAGCAAGTCAGCCGGAGCGTACGCGACGTGTGTGTTTTCCTGGCGAAAATTTTGCCGCCCCGCGTCCACGCATACTTCCATTGCTTCTCATTCTTACGGGCGATGACTTGCCCCAACAGTTTCTCGAGCGTTGGGCACAAATGCTCATTGATGTAGACGCTCGAGCTTTCTAGGAAACCGATATCAGTGGTGCATACCCGCTTTTTGCGCCCCTACTCAATGAAGGTGTCTCGGTTGGCGCGAGAGCGGAACTGCGCCACCACATTGGCGCAGCCACCATCTCTCCTTGGCACACGATGGCACGTGTCGATGTCGTCCTCAAAGATGTTCTCTGAGACAACTTCACCGAGCTTATTTAGGATATCTGGAAGCTTCTCGTTCACTACTTAGGGTATGCCTTTCACTTGAACGTTTCGGATTCGCGAGTATTGCTCGAGGTCTGTCATTCTTTATTCATGCGCGTTTACCATCTGTTTTAGCGAGTTGCATTCTGCAAAAAGCACAGCGTTCTCTTTTTTAGAGCTTTGTTTTCCTTCTCAATTTCCTAACACCGTATGGCCATGGCGTCAAACTGGGTACTGAAAAAATCAACAGGCCGCTTTAGCTCTTTAAATTCTTCCTTCATGTCTTTTTTTTCTATTGCGGCACGCATATCTCGTACTTCTTGCCTGAAATCTTTCAAGAACTTTACAACTTCATTTGGAATTTTGGGGGGACACATGAAGCACTTTCAGCTTGGCAGTGGCAGTCATAAAAAAATCAAATCAAACTAAACAAAACCAACCTGAGTTCGGGAAAGGCGCAGATTAGTGGGTGCCGGCTGTAGCCGCCGCTGCCAAGTGAAGCGCGGCCGATTCTTGCAGCGCCTTTGCCCTCGTCGATCGCCCAATCGGAGCGGTGGTGATTCAAGCGTCAGCCTCCGTAAGCCTCGGCCGGTGATAGGGTGCTCAGCGCGTGGGGAGACACCTCCCTTAGCGATGAAGTCCCGATGAGGGGGTCAGCAGCAAAGATTATCGTCCGCGTTCGAGGAGGGAAGCCTGCTCCAGCGACGATGAAGCTACCGTCAAGCAATGATATCCAAGAGCCAGGTAGCACTGTTGTGGCAGTACCTGAGTTCGGGAAATGCGCAGATTAGTGCGTTCTCGCTGTAGCTGTCACTGCCAAGTGCAGAAATTGTGTTTATATCGGAAGAAATAAACACCTAGGAAGAAATACCAGAGGCCCACCACGCATCTCAGATACGGCGGCTTCAGATCGCGCCCACGGGAATCGCAACACTTTTCTGGTTGCACTACAATGTCCCACCACGACAAGATGAGAAGATTCGAAACCCATCAAACATTCGACAATGCATTCGCGTAGGACCCCTACCTCGAAATATGCACCCCGCTTTCAGCAAACAACGGCGCATGGCACGAGCTTGTTGAATTCATAAGAACATCCCCATATACCATGCACTCAATACACAGATGCATCGCCCTATCCTCATCAGAAAGCCCATGCAGCCTGTACCGTTAACACGCAAGGCACAGAACTGGCAGCAGCGACCATTCTCACTACTTCCATCGAGACTGCTGAGGAGTGTACCACCGCCCTTGCTGCAACAACAGGCAGGGAATTTATTACTTTTATCACCGATTCACAGACCGCCTGCAGAAACTTTCTAATTGGCCGCATCTCTCAACCCCCACCGTACCTTCTTCAAGTACAAAGACTACCAGAACTTAATATCATCTGGTCAATCGGCCACCAGTCCCTCGAATGAAACGAGGCGGCACACGCCGCTGCCCGTGCTCATAGATCCCAGGCCGTTACCTCAGAATGAGAAAACAACGACCGAGCTGCCTCAAGGCCAGCACCACTCCACACATACGCCGAAATCTTACCCCACTACAAAAACGACCGCCATCGCTTCCCACCACCTCTTTCACGGCTAACACGCGACGAAGAAACTACTCTCTGGCGCCTACAAACCAATTTTTATCCCCATAACACCCTACTGAACGCTATGTACCCCACCCAATACCCTGCCACCTGTAACTTGTGCCCTCTTGCTGGCACCCTATACCACGGGGTGTGCCAACGGCCCCTACTCTAACCCTAAATCCCAATATTACCTATGAGCAGTGGGTGGAGCAGCTGACCAGCTCCGAGCTCTCGGACTAGCGCCGACTGGTGGAACGGGCGCGGACGGCCAGCCAGGACCAAGGCACCTAAGGAATAAGGATGCCTCTGACTGGGTGGAGGCCCCATGAACATCCTCCTGCTGCGAATATTTTCTCTCTCTCTCTCTCTCTCTCTCTCTCTCTCTCTCTCTCTCTCTCTCTCTCTATCTATCTATCTATCTATCTATCTATCTATCTATCTATCTATCTATCTATCTATCTATCTATCTATCTATCTCTCTCTCTTAGCTGAATAGATTGAATGGGGCTGATTTGAATGCGGCCCCAAGTAGCAGTTCGCCAAGTTCACATCAATGTCCCAAGCCGGGGCATTGGTTATGGAAAAGCTGCTTAATATATTTGGTCGACTGCTTGCAAGTGCCGCTATGCTTCACAGGCTTTTATGAAACAGCCTCCCGGCCACTGTCACGATGCACCACCGGCGGCTGAGGAAATTGTGCATCTTGTCACGAACGCACATCCAAAGCACGTCGGGTGGTTTTTCAAAAAGTTGACTCAGCTATAGTGTTTTTTTCTCCCGACGGCGCAGCCCATTGATGTCATTGTTTATGGTGCGTGCCGGACGGCGGAATAGTAGCACGATCGCGGTACGTCCGCAGTTGAGAGCGCACTTGTTTCGGTTTCACCCATTTGCCCTCGCCGTCGTGCGCGACGCTTCCGCGCACGCTTGCGCCGATTTCCGCCTTTTCCTCCTCTCACCGCTCTCTCGCCCGCGGCACTTTTTTTTTCTTCCCGTTGGAGGCAACGCGGAGTGCTAGAAGCCACCGCGAGGGAAAGAGAGGGCGCAGGAAAAAGGAGAGCGCCGGTACCCTTTGTTGTCGGTGGCGGCTTCAACGGCAGAGTAGAACGCACCCGTCGCAAGCGCGGACCGGCTCGCCGACGCTCACAGCCTCCTCGTAGCGCGCGCCCGCTCGCCCAGGTGCGCTACGCACAGCGTGGGCCGGTTGATGCGACAACTGCAATTCTCGTTCGACGACGTCAAGACGCGACTCCACGCAGCCGACTCGCATCAATCCCTTCGCCTCCCGCAACTTGACACGCAGGATTCCTTTTATCGAAGCTCAAGAAGCTGCGTGTGTTTTGGGTCGTTCTCTACAACGTGCACAGTGGGCCGGAAGAATTCCACCGGTTTCCCAGCGGAAGTAACATTGCGTCGCGGCGCCAGCTTAGTTAAAATCCCTCGCCGCTGGGCCAACCCTTCCGTACGGAGGAAGACGGTGCGTAATCTCGTCTTATCGCTGCCCGCGATCCCTCGTTCACCGTGGCCATCGACTCCGGAACCGAAGGAGTGCGTGGGTTCCACGCGATTCTCGATCGCGAGCACCTGGTGTCCTTCTGCCGATCTACGTGAGCTGCTAGACGGTCGCGGTGTGAGAACAAGGTTTTCGTCCCTGTTGTGACGGCGAGCTTCCATAGGTGGATGTTGTGATTGTGCGTGAAAGAAAGCGATAAGCAGGGACAGAGGACGACCCGCTTTCCAGGAAACTGTTTGGATTTCTCGCCCCCTTCAAGAGTTCTGCTCCCCTGTTGTGAGTCATTTTCTATCTTATGCATGGAACTGACAGCGGCGAAGCTTGGGAGCGGTCGTGCTCCATGAGTGATATCGCAAATTTTGTAACATAAAATTTCGGAACGCTCTCCAATTTCGGCTCTTTTGACGTCTACGAAAGTTTGCAAAAAGAACGCCACAATGTTATTTTTGCAAAATTTCAAACCGAGGGCCAAATCGGAGAATTTTAGGGGAAGGGGTGGAGTGTGCTGGAAGTGAGGAATTTCAAAAATAGCAATGTAATTTCGTTCATTTGATTTTAAGTGTTTGTTAATGCACGAAATGATCTCGTTGATCGAAGCTTTAAAAAGCATGAACATTCGCACCAGATATGTATGTTTAGAAAATGGTTGTGGGTATAGTAGCTTCTCTAACTTTAGCCGGACGGTTTAATCGAGTGACAGATAGGCAGACCAAATTTCCCCTGTTCAAGTATCCCAAGAAAGACTATCGTCTTTCTCAGACTCAGATCCACCAAGGAAGAACATAAAGTTCCCCTGATCGAAGAGCTAACACGCAGGCGGCTCGAAACGTCGACCGCAGTTTTAAGGGATCTAAGATACTGTGCTTCCTCTTTTTCATTGGAGCTTTTCTTTTGTCGATTTTAAATTCTTCGTAGCTTCCAAACGTCAGCAATGCTTGTGTCCGTTATTAATTTTGGATAATTCATATCGCAACCGGGAAAGCAGTCACGAGTAAAGCCTTCCGGAACGTAGGAATCAGAGAAAGAGAGTCATTTTAATGAATGTAAGGAAAATACAGAGACGTCGGTCTGGCCATATACGCTCTGCCCTGCTACTCTAGGTCAGGGAAGGGGTGGGGGGAAAGATCGCAGAGAGAGTGTGACAGGTCTGGTGATTGAGATGGAGGTGAGGGTTGGGAAGAAGGACCCCGCTAGCACTTCGCGCTAGACCTTCGCACGGAGCCAAAACATCAGGTGTGGAACACCGAGGAGATATATTCTGACTAGCAGGAGGCCAACGAGACCACGCACAAAGGGAACACACACGGGAAAATGCAGCCGGAGACGTTGAAAGCGTATACAGTCACGTGATACTGAGATAGTGTTCGCTGGCCCGAGGACGTTGCGCGGGGGTCGCTTGACGACGTGCGGCGTGGTGGCACACGTCGGGTGGCACACGCCCCACGTCAGGCCTTGGGTGCTTGGCGTGGACCCAGGACTCCGATCGGGCCTACGCCGCGAACGCTCTGGAGACCACGGACGGGATGGCCAGGGCTTCCCGGACACCTCTAAAGGAGCCACCAGAACGGGCCCGGGGCTCGGGAAAGGTGAAGCTCTGGCCGTCAGAATCCAGGAGCCCGGCAAACCACGCAGCAAACCCGCCTTGACGAGATTCCAGCACCCAGTAAACCCGAGCGCACGCCGTCTTCTTCTTCCTCTTCCTCTGTAGAGGCACATACCTTGTCCTTCTTCGCCTGGTCAACCCCACACAACCACGTTCCGGCGCAGTACATCACCACAAGGGTACAACTGTATACCAATGATGCCATATGTGCACTTTAAGGTCAATAAAAATTCGCGTGATTCAGTTGCTAATTGCAGTAGTCAGATAGATATAATTAAGAACTGAATAATGTCTATTATTCAGTTCCCATGTATGTCGGCAAGAATTCTTGCCGACATACATGGGAACTGAATAATTTAAATGAACTTCATGTGCGACTTAAAACGAAGTAGATGACGATAATTTAATAGTACATATTTTTAACTGTTTTTACGGATTCTGCTGCTGCAGAAAAAAAAGGGTGGCAAACGGCATACGCGTATTTAACTACAGTTTGTTGAATAACCCGGTCTGACTACGTGCCAGTCACTAAAAGTTGTTGTCCATAACACAACAACTTTTTAAAGACTAGCGATAAGTGGCCAGATAAGATAGACGCGCTACTCTTGCACATTGCTCTTCATATCTGCATCGGCGGGTGCAGTTACCGTAAGTTCAGTGCTTTAAGCTGTGCTGGTTCGTGTGCTGACGCACATCATGATTGCAGCCCCAAGCTGGAAGGTCCTGCAAGGCTGACTCGTTGCCCCGCATCTGCGATAAATCCCGCCTGCTACGGGCAAGACGTCCCAAATAAACGAGATTATTAGTTATTTCCTGGTAAGCCGCCATCTGCGATTTTTCTCATTCGTTCTTGGTGCTGGGTTATGAAACATTCACGATTTTCTTTTAAACACGTGGAAATTACTTTTTTTCTCTGATGGGCAAGGAACTAAAACTGTGTGTGTGTGTGTGTGTGTGAGTGTGTGCGTGTGTGCGTGTGTGCGTGTGCGTGTGTGCGTGTGCGTGTGCGTGTGCGTGTGTGTGTGTGTGTGTGTGCGTGTGCGTGTGTGCGTGTGCGTGTGCGTGTGCGTGTGCGTGTGTGTGTGTGTGTGTGTGTGTGTGTGTGCGTGCGCGTGTGCGTGTGTGTGTGTGTGGGGGGGGGGGGGTTGTAAAGAATTTCGCGTTGTCATCCAACACATAGCATTATGAAAACGGGTTGCGCCAACTAAGCGCGATTGGGCACAGCAGGTTTGCACTTAATTGCCGTATTTTCCCAGCTATATACAAGCGCACATATATCATCATCATCATCGGCACGTTGGTTACCATTGCAGGACGAACGCTTCTCGCGCGTTCCTCCAACCGTTCCTACCCTCCGATGCCCTAATCCATTCTTTGCCTGCTGACCCCGTCGGCTCACATCAACGTTTCTACAACGACTGCAATGTCCCTGCATCGAGTTAATGATCCTCTTCTACTCCTTGACCTGTTTCTCAGTAGCCACTCATCCGGAATTCGTTTCTTACTGACCAGACGACAAGTTTATTAGGCAGGTCTCGATGAGAGTGATTAATAGAGAGTTTTAGTATAGCGGAAAGCACCACTTTAGCGCGCCTACAGCGTTAGCGGGGACGCTAACCATCGCGTAACGAGGCGCTATCCGTTTGCGATTGCGGCTCGCCAACGTTAGCGCCACAGCTAAAACGCTATACTAGAACTCTCTAATAATAGCGCAGGTCGCTCTTCATCGTCACACCGCTCCTGAAGCTGGCCAACGGCGTGTCGTACACACCCTGTTGTCTACACATCCACGTGCGCTGTCTCTCATTCGCAGCGGGATGACCGGCTACTGTTTTATAGCTGGAGCGTAGGGCCCGTCCCACTCATAATACCGTCATGATGACGAGGTGTGTGCCATGGCGTGCGTTTGCACCGCCTGACTAATTTCTACATGGCAAAAAGCGTGAAAGAACGCTGACACCAGGAAGAACTCATAGACCAGAAAGGTCTAAGCAGCCATCCCGTCTAAATGTTTTTCCTCGTGTCCCCGTGCTTACGCACTTCTAGCTTGTCGACATTCTACCCCCAAACTAGTCCAAAATGCTACGTTGAATGGTCTAATTTTTTGTCCGTAGCCACCTATACATCGCAGTCTATTGAAAAAAAAACAAAAAAACAAGCAAAGTCTACACGCCACTGCTGTCGAGAGTAAGCTAAATAAGGGCTAGAACGGAAGTAACGAGCCTTTGACTTGGGTCTTAGCTTCATTAACTTATGGAACGCTGGAACTCCTCAGGAAATTCGGTCGCAACAAAATACGAACTGTATTCGCGACATTTGTCGTTGTAGTAAGTGCTTATTCTTGGAAGTTTGTGGAGGTTTAATGTGCGAAGCACTTTGGACTTATCCTGTTATAAAGAGTTGGGGAACATTACAACGTCACAACTGGAAGAAAAAGTTTCAAGCGGTTTACGCGCGCAAAGGGATTTACCATGCTTTTGTCCGGGCGGTCGCAGCCAATACTGTACAATAGACTACGATGTACCGTACTTCAGGGGGTATCTATGTTGGAAGTGAGATGTCTGTCTTTTTTATTGTTGATTTTATAGTAAACTCAAGTTTCCCACGATGTTCCCATTGCCTTCTTAGAAGGGCAAGAAAAACCTTAAACTAGATCTCCTAGAACCCCGAAAGTTATTTGTCAGTTTAAAGTCCTAGATGGGTGCAGTAGCACCGCCATCGCCCCAATGTTGAGAGGCCACGAGGACGAAGGGGCCAGGGCGTTAGGGGGAAACAATTACTGCTGGGCTGGCTGGACACTCACGACTAGCGCTCTTCAGCACCGGGCCATGCAGAGATTAACAGGTGCGCGAATCAACGCGGGACCCCTTTAACTGGTCTCGGCTTCTCCTGCAGAGGGGCTCCTCTACACAGTGGCGTGGAGCGCGCCTGCTGTCACCACCTCCGGGATCCTCCGCGGAGATCAGTAGTACATGGTTATCCAGCAGGAATCGCATTTAATTCTGCGCCGTGAAACAACGCAAGCCGATTTGTATGGCCTCGCCGTAGCATTTCTGCCGCAATAACTGCGACGCGAACCACCCACGCGGTGAGCAGCGCTATGACCCAGCAGCGACTTTCCCTTCGCGAGTGATGGCACCGCCCCTACTAACGAGGGTGACAACGACGGCGGTGATTATTGTGTTGTTGGTGATGATGATGATCGTGCCAAAGGGGCTTGGCTTCATCTTTGTATTCAGGGAGTGGCATGGGACGCTTCCCTCTCCAAAGCACACTAACATTCTTGTGCTACACGGACCCTTTCAATTTACAGTTGGCTGCTTAAAACTATGCCATATACTTATATACAAAGCGCCACTCGATAGCCAATGCTTTACGGGGGCTTCGGAAGGTTTTCGAAACAGCCATGAGGCACAGATCTAAGAAAGCCAAGTTAAAATTTATCAACTTCATCCTTCGTCTAAACTTCACCTTAGTTCAAGCGGCCTGCTCGGCACTAGAACGCTAAACGCGGCGCGCTTGCACGTATCCTGGAAATTTTCATTTGTAATAACAATTCACATAGCCAGGTAGATTTTTAACGCGATTTTCTATTCAATTGTTCTTTCCTTCCAATTTTACCTCCGTTTTGATCGACTTCGCTTACAGGGTTCAGGTTCGCATACTCCGTTGACAACCTTCTAACACCTTGGTACCCCACTGCGCGTCCCTCATTTTCGCGTGGGACCACAGAAGCCCGCCGTGGAAGCACAACCCCAAGCTCCGCCGCTTCCTCACAGGACGAAGCTGAAAACGGAAGCGCGCGGCGAAACTCATACGCAAGCGGTCCGTGCCATCGAGATTTGGGACCACAAAGTCTCCTGAACTCTTCGTCCGGCGCAGCTTATTCAGACTCAGCAAGGACCTCGTCCCCCTCCGGTCCTAGATTGTTGTGTACTTCATTCTCGCCTTCTGTGTACAACGTGCGGCGCTAAATGAGCAGTGGAGAGAGTGAGACAGTGCAGAGGGAAGGCCTACTACGCAGTGCCATCGGCGGCACTGGTCAAGCACAAGCAATAACCGCGCAGCTCGGCTGCTAAGAACGGCCGCTCTTCCCGTATTTGCTCACGTCAACCTTCCGTGCTGCCAACCTGGTCAGACAATGGCAGAAGTAACAAAAGAGTGGTGTTTTTTTTTTCTAAATACACCAGTAGATCAGTTTCCGGTACTCCGTATATTTCTCCTTATCTCTAGCCTATTTTATGTCAAACGGGCCTTTTAAGAACTGGAATGAGAATTAGTTTTCCCTGTGCGCAGCCACTGGTTTATTAGCTTTAAGATGGGTTTGTAAATTACATAGGCGAATAATTCACGTGCAATGAACAAGACCGCTAGCCTCATTCAACTCTATGATCTGAATTCATTTTTTCTCTGTATCCCTATTGTATGACACTGCCAGGCGAATAGGCGCAGTTTTCACGCAACCGCCCTCACGAAGTCCTTCACTGGCTCTTGTAACTGCATAATTAGACCGATTAGTCACTCCTGAATAGTAGGGGCGTGTACTTGTGTCACGGACAATGAAGCGGTTTTTGGTTTCTGAACATTGATCAAGCTGCGTATGTTCTAACGATAGGCGCACCCTAACAATTGGGTGGATCGGGATTTTTTAATTTCTGATTTATCGGGACTTCCGCTGAACAGGCGGATGAAAGCATGCAACGAAAATGTGTTCGGAATAAATAAAAAAATTTGCAACTTTTCGTAGTGTTGTACTCCGGCATGAACTGGAGGGCCAAGACTTCCCCGGCACAGACAGGGGAGGGGCTCTGCAACGCATTTCCGAAACTCTAAAGTAAGAGTTGCAGCGTTCGCTAACAGAGCACTGAGTAATTTCTCATCTATCCCCGAGAAACAGTGAGATCTTTCGAACCACTCTTTTGTATTGCTTTACGCGAGCAGGTTACGTACAATCAGAATCTAGAAATGTTATATCAATGCAACAACACAAAAGCGCCCATCAGCGTGCACTGCTGGTCGGCACCGAGAGCAGAGACCAAGTGGCTGAGGAGTTTCGCTCCCTTAAACGAGGCACCCATGGTAGTAGCCGAGGCAGCTTTTTATAGCGCCTAAATTAAAAGACACCAAATTGCGCAGCGTGTGGTGCTCTTCATGGAGCGCTTGGCGATCTAAATTAATAGCGTGGCTCTTTACAACAGCTTGCTTTGCGTGTTCCTAAGCCTTTACGGCACTTGTGGGATCTGGCCGGGTAAGACACGTGTCTGGGGACACTATCAATAGGACGGTTGAGGGTCAATAATCGAACCGAGGATTACCGCATAACCGTTGCCTCAAGTTGGGCACCACCGTTGTGCACGTCATTTCCGTTGCCGCGTCCACGCGGGGCTGCGTTATTCACGGCTACGTCATACATGAACGCCCGGAATTCAGACCTGCGGCGGCAAGCATTTCCGCGCTGCTGAATGCAGGCTGCCTAAACAAAGCTATTCAACGCATGGCCTTGTCCGCTAAGGTCAGCGAAAGAGAAAAGAGGCGGTGACGCCATGGGGAGTGGACACACACGGTGCAAAAGGACAGTGCGATGAATGTACACCTTCCTTCCGGCGCGTACACTTGTTAGGCTTTTGAGAGCAGGGGTATTTCATGGCGCATACGAGCAGGAGTTTCCCCGGAGAAAAAAAACGGTAGTAACAAGCTGGCTTCCTGGAAGCGGCCGAAGAAAATTGCATCATGGCTTGTAGATTTCACAGCAACCGGATAGAGCAATTCCAAAAGCCCACACCGTTGCTGATAAACACGTATGCCCACAGAGACATGACGCAGTTCTCGGCGGTGGTCAAAATTAATCCGGAGCCCCCCACTACGGCGCGCCTCATCACTTGTGTAGCGTCAACGCGTTAAATCTCATAACCAATCAATAATTTCTCGGCGGGGGACTGACATCCAAATACACCTTATTAGACAGATCTGGTCAAATCAGCATGTACCGGAACAACTACCGTGTCGCGAGAATTGTGTCAATCGCATAGCCGTACACCAGCTGCTCTCGTTGTGGGTCGTATCATATTGGCGCTTCCGTCTGTGAGTTTCTTTCAGCGTTTAGCGTAATCGGCAGACACCGCTATCAACAGCTGTATTTCTTCCCCGTGAGTATGACCTCATCACTGACACTTATGGAGCTTTTATAGCCACTATGGCTCTAGGAAACGGCATGCCCTCACTAAAGGAGTACCGGCGGGCAGTTCAGCGCCTTGCTATTTTCGGGTGTTAAAGTAAATAGAGGCCAGTTTTGACACCCGGAAAGGTACAGAAAAACTTACTCTTATCGCCCGATCACTCTATTCTGTTATGTTGGCAGGCTCAGTCAGAAAATACTGGTTCTGCGCTAAGCACCAACATGCATATTCATCGCCCGTAGATGCGCGATTTCTGGAAAGGGAGAAGCAGTAATGACAATCTTTCACGCTTTTGGGTCTTGTCAAACACGCCGAAGTCATGTGTTGCATCACCATTTCAGTGTTTCTGGATTCTAAAGCAGCATTTATCTCAGTGGTGCATAACGTCCTTCAGATAGTCTGATAGACCATAAGCATTAGATGCTGAATGTATTCGGGACAGCGAAGATCTACCCGACATCTTACTATGTCCGAAGAACAGTGGCACAGCTGTTTGCATGGCGAGTCGTGGTGCCCCGCAGGAAGGAACTTTAAGCCCGACGCTTTTCACCATTTGCCAATTTGGAATGGAGAAGTGTCTGCGCCATCAGTCGAGATTTTCCTTCATGCAGGGGATATCTGCATGTCATGCTGCGGTCGTAACAGGCGGATATTGTGCTCAAGGTTTTGAAGGGTCATTAACACAATTCCGACATCCCTGAAAGCACGATGCCTCCAGGTATCGACTCAAAAAGCCGCTGCGATTTCCTTCACCGGGCATGAACTCACCCGGTATCCTCTGAAACTCACGGACGTTTCTATACCACGAGTTGAAAGCCACAAATTTCTGGAGCTTATCTTTGAGTAGAATATGACAACATGACCCCGATGAGGGCACTCAAAGGAAAAGCGAAAAGCTACAGGCGCATATATCCATCTTCAGCATGATTACCATCAGCGTTGGAGGATGCTTGTTGACCCAGTATTCTGAATCCCTCCTCCACTGGAGCCTGCGGTCGAGGAGATGCTTCAAAGAGCTTTTCGCGTTTAAAAGCACGGCGGTATCTTCCACTCAGCCGAGTGGAGGGAACACATGAAGTGGAGGGCAGACTCAGAATACGGGCCGTATGGCCAAGCTGTAAAATAGACCCCGTCTAACACAACATAGACCTTACTGAAAAGGTGAAAAGGTCTCCATGGAAAAGGAGTAGAGAGCGAGACAAAAAGCAAAAAAAGCAACTGATAAACAACATAAGAACTCCGGCCTGCAGGCGAAGCTGCTTCCTTTTTCGGTACTTTCTTGAGACAAGCGCACACAGCCGTGGTTGCTTCAATTACATGAATATTACACTAACCTTGCTCTTCTTTGCCGCATGTAGCGCTCAGAGCCTTCGCCAAGCCATAAGACGGAGAGAATGACGATCGAGAGCGTTGAACCTGGTGGGCATGGAGAAGACAGCCCGACCTTCTACCGGAATACTTCTTTCTTGTCCTCATAAACCCCAAACGAGAAGCGCGCTCATTCTGGGGTCGTACAGTCCACGCAGTGGAGAGCAATGGGGCTCGCACGCACGCATCGTGCGAAGAGTTGCCCTGGCGTGCCAGCCCGGCGGCGTTTCTTCCGCCGACTTCTTCGTCGCCGTAAAAAAGAACCAAGGCACTCCCGTGCGCTCGCTGATGTGTCCGAGAGCGCCTGAGGCTTGCGTGCGCGAAATGGAAGTCGTTTTCAGCATTTAGGTTCTCGCTGCACGAAACAACGGTCCACGGTAGTCGCTGCTCCGATCGAATGCGTTGCCGTTAGTCTCCAAATACGGCAGCGAACCGGAAAGGCTTATAAGCTCCGTCGGTGGTGGCCATTGAAAACTTTGTTTCTTTACAGCGGGCCGTAAAAGCAGCTTCGGAACGCAGCAGGGTTCGCCAGCTACGTCGTAAGAGGCAGTAAGTAGTTGTGCACGAGGGCTGGTTTTCAGGACCCGGTAGTAACAGCGTAAACCGCGACTAGTGCGCCTGGCCAAGCATAGCGAAAGCTAGCTAAGTGGCAAACGGGAAGTAGCCAGAAAGTAGCGAACGTGGAAGCGTCAGTGCCTTGTAGAACGATAGCTATAGCGGCGTGCCCGGTTCACTGTGGAAGACCACCAAGTTGGTTTGTTCTTGCTTTTTATCTGGTTCAGGGCTATAGTTGAGCAAACTGGGAGGTCGTTTTTGTCGAACATACAAAGAAAGTTGTGCCTTAATTTTACTCATGGACTTTCCTTAAGCAACCAGAGCTGTTGGAAAATTTGAGTGTAAAACAAACGGCAGCAGTCACCCATCAATTAAGTACACACGCAATTGTTAGGTCCAGAACGGCTGATGTGGCCGAGCATGTGCAGCACGCGTTTTTACGGGCACAATGCGATACAGAAATACCGAATTGCAGCTCCAGCTTGTGATACCAAGAGCAAATTTTATAAGAAAAAGTGTGAACGGAATTACTGCCATCTACTGCGGATATTCGAGCCCAGCGCCAAGCGCCTGTAGTGCCGCCCTTGGGAAGCTATACACGCTAAGCAGAAATGTGTCCAAATAGCAGTTTTCTCCTATCCTCTCGCATTTCTCTGCACGTATATACTCTTTATAAGTATACATGGTGTATACGTTCACTATAGTGTATACTTATTAACTGTAGTTACTCACCAACTACAGCCAGAGAGTGTTTTTAAGGCCCGATGACAGTTTTTATCAGCAGTTTTAGTATAATTTGCTTACCTTGAGAGAGTTTTTGGATGAAAACGTGGATTTCTCGAATGTTTTATTTAGCGTTTTCTATTAGTGCATTTTGGAGTTTAATTTGGAATGTATATACAGTCGGCATTATTTACGTTCGGATTCGGTAGCTTTTCTTAAGATTCTTTTCGAGCATTTCTGCTTTTTACACGGGGCATTGCATCAAGCCTAACCGGAGTTTCTGTTCTTTTGGTCAAAGGATTTGATTTCAATCCGTTGTAATTTTTCACGCTGTGGCAGGAAAAAAGCAAACACTTTTTTTAGTTTCGAAAATACTTTAGTCTTTTTCGTCAAGAAGAACAATACAGTTGAATCTCGTTATAATGAACACTGATATAGGGAATTATCGGTTATAGCGAACTAAATACAATCTCTGGTTGGTAACGCTTTTTTTTGCAATGTCGCTTATTCTTTTACTACGAAACTGAAACAGTGAGAGCCGTGCGCGATAGCAGATATAACGAAAAAGTATTTTAACAGGAGGCTGAGAAGCTACTAGAAAAAACCCTCGTAGTCGGAAACTGCCGATACATAAAGGCCCTTGTGCTCGTGGGCAATGTGGAAAACTTCATCCGGCTCAGTGTTGAGAGTAGCTACCAGACGAAGATGACATCCATCATCAAGTAAACAAGGACGCAGCCCTGTTTTGTCAAGTGAACTTTGTTCTGTTCTAGTTTCACTGTCTCATGTTCAGGTTTATATAGCTTGAAATGCAACCAGGAGAAAGGTACAGTTTACGTCGTTTATAGTGGGTTAGAAGCCTACAAAATGAATTTCTGTATCAAGTGTTTTTTCGCAGCCGGATTGACGATTTGTTATTGCCGATTTTTACCTGCACTGTTACAACGAATATCGGTTATAACGAAATAATTAGCTCTCCCGATACTACTTCCTTATAACGAGGTTCGGCTGCTCCGTAATTCATCGAATAGACTATCCACTATAGAAGCAAACTGATTGATTTGGTTTGATTGTTGGATTTAAAGCGCCGCCGCAACGCAGGTGATGAGGCGCGCCCTAGTGGAAGGCTCCTGATTAATTTTGACCACCTGGGGATCTTTAACGTGCGCCGAAATGTCGAACACACGGGTGTTTTTTTTTTTTTTTTTATTTTCGCCTCCATCAGAAAAGCGGCCGCCACGGCCGGGAAGCGACCCCGCATCCTCGTGTTCAGCAGTACGCCTTAGCCACTGAGAAACCGCGGCGGGTACTACTAAGCAAACTGCTAAGCAATTTATCACGAAGGTTTCAATTCTACCCTTGTCCATATTTCACCTTAGAGCGTTCCAGGAATTTTTTGGAGACCGGTGCATTTCCTGCCCATTGTTCCATCACGAATTCTTTTGAGCGTATATGTTGACTGGTGCGGATCCTCATAGAGAACTGTTACAAACCTCCGGCATGCTGACACGCCGGAACGCCGGCGTTCTGGACCACGACTTAGTAATTTTTCGGGCTTTTTTTTCTTCTTCGTCTCTCTCTCCCTGTCTTCTTGACGCCCAAATAAAGTGTACTCTCCTCACCGCGTACCCAAGCCACGACAGGCTGTCGTAAGAACTGCAAACAAATTTTTTCACGATTCATCGGCAAGTAAGCAGCAGTCTCTTTCAACCACTTCATTGAAAGGAACCTTTTTTGACCATAATAATCACGTGGAACAAAAAATAGGGGCTGCGCTATCTCCTGATGTAGCATCTGTACAAATTCATGTTGACAATACTCAACGGCATATAGTGTATATGTTTCTACTGTTTGCAGACCTCAATTGTAGATCTTTATGGTAATCCCAACTAATACTCTGCATTCTAGAATGCATAAAAATTAGCCTATAGCACGCCAGAACCGTGCAGACCTACTTCTCAGCGTGACGTCACGAACATGCAGTGGTGTTGGTGTCGGTAGGGGCTGCAGCTAAAATAACAACCAGGCATAACAATGAAATGCAAGCACCTTAACGCAAAAGAATCACAGCAAAACGAAGGTGACTTAACAACGAAACAGAGTTGTGCGCCATGCGATTCCAGACGACACTTCACTCGCAGCGCCCACACCACAGTATGGACGCTTGGGCGCCGAATGACCTCACTTTACCCCTTTTTTCACGGAAATGAAGTGTGTGTACAGACGAAAATCGTGAATGCCTGATATGTGTACAGAATTGCTTCAGCGTGCAAACCGGCGCGCACGGGCATGGTTTTCGTGAAGGGCCCTGCAGAATCTTGGCCACTCTGGGACTGCTTCAAAGCGCACCAAATCGTAAACCGCCGGAGGGTGCAACGCTGCTTAAGTCGGTGTTGTACAGAGCATAGAGACCGGACATCAGAAAGGAGACTTTATACGATAATTTTAAGGGCAGTGCTTTGCTCTTTGAGGCTAGAGCAGGTTGCTTGAGAACTAAGAGCCTCGTGGGGAAGTATACACAAAATGATGTGGTATGCGTGGTCTGTGGAAAGAAAACAGAAAATGTGCGCCACATAAGTGTTGTATTGTGAGTGTATCCATTCGAAGCTTATGAGAGAAATATTTCGCTTCCGAAGCGCTAGGATTTCAGGGTTGTGCAGACGGAGTAAACGTAAAGGCGGTCGACGTGACTTGAATGCCGGTGGAACAAAAGAATGGAATATTGCCTAGGACAGTTACCGCCTGTAGCTGCGGCGATCGACTTCAGTGGGGAAACGCCTCAATGCACGCGCCTTTCTACAAGCAGCCTTTCTTCGTAGCAAAATGCCATATTTGCAAGCTACATCTCGCCTTGCAGTGCGCCGGCTGTGTGATCCCGAATCGTATTCACTTCCTCGCGTTTCAAGCAGAAATTCAAAAGCTCCCGAACAAGCCATGCGATACTGTGGCACTTGTATACAGGTTACGTGCCCCAAGCAACCGACCGTGCCGCGTCGACTAACGGTGCTCCTCGCGCTGTCTGTATACAAACGGCCGAAAAGTTTGCCCCGTCACAGGGCGCGCCGGCAATGTCGTCGCAGTGTTCGTTGTCGAAGCGGGGCGTTGTCACGTTCGCCGCCGGCACCCTTGTCCGAGAATGAACGACCCGGCGGCCGGGCGCGTCTCCTGCTATGCGGCGATTTTGTCCTCCGCTCCACCCCCCTCCCCCCGCCCCCCTTCCCCCCCAATTCTGGCCGGCGCGATTGCGGCGGCTCGAGAACAATGGGCCTCCCTCTCGGCTCGAGGGCGAAAGGGCGGCTCGGAATTAGGCCAGCCGGTGTGCTGAAGGTCTTTCTTGGCCTGCAAACAGGCATCCCGCTCGACGACTCTTGCGCCGGGGCTCTCCCCGCTCCGTTCTACCGCCGAGTGAAAACGGGGACGCGGCGTCGTTTGGCGCCACCTCGACAGGCCCACCGCGTTGCCGGCGCCGACGACGCCGGCGGCGATCGGGCGCTGCTGCGTTGCGTCACGTGCCAGTGACCGGCGGGAGTTCGCACTGGACCGAATACGTGCGCCGCGTTCTGAGTGCGCGCGCGTGCACTTTGCCATACCGCAGGCGGGTGCACGCCGCCGATTCGGACGTGCACGGCTTTGTGTAGTACACGTGCGCGCCAGACGCGCGGGAATGCTTTGCCAGCCGCCAATTCACTCACGAAAGGCCGGCAATCACTGCCGAGAGAGTACTGCCGTTGATCTTCGGGTCGTAAGTCCGATTTCTGGAGCGCTATTCGCAGTAAAGTAGAGCCCGCTTAAGACCGTTATAAAGCGCAGTTCCTGATAAGTGGACTTTCACCCGTTGTAAACTGTGTGATCGATTCTGGGGCATTGTCTTCCTCAGGTCAATGTCGTGGGCCCAGCATATGGGCGATCGAAACGCAACTTCAGTCTTCCGTGAACATCGTGCGGATTCTTGCAGACATTGCTTGGGGTCGCACGGCCCGGTTGCTTCGCTGCTGTCGAGTCTACAACGAGCTCTTCGTTGATCTGCTTCGCTACAGACTGCCTGCCCTTAATTTCCTGTCCAAGAGCAATGTCAAGCAAATAGATGCGCTACAAGCGCAAGCTCTGCGTTTTTGCTAGGACTCCTTCAGTGCTCTTCAACGACCGGGACACTTTGTAAAGCCAGATGCCTTTCGCCCACTGTAGTATTAAGACTACAAAATATCCGCGTTTGCATCCGCCATGTCAGCGGTTCGTTTGCCCATCCTTGGGCATAAGCTCCTCTAGTCATGCGGAGGGATTCCTGCCGCCATGCTATCAACGTCCCATTTGAATGGAGTCACCGCCTGGGCAGTTTTCTACGTGGCCAATGACAACAACAGTGCCTGGAATCGGCAAAAAGTCAGCGATGCCTCCACCGGCCTTGACCCACACCCCTCAGGATATATCTCGCTGCTATGGCGGGCATAGCCACGGGTCAGTTGCCTCTGAATCTTCCGCCATAGGTGTATGCGTACCATCGGCGGGGTTCTTTGTGAGCCACAAGACATCGGCTCCAAAATCCGAGCTAGCAGTAGTGAGAACTGCGCTGAAGATTATCAGGGACTACCCTCCGAAATCTTGAATTGTTTTCCTTAACTCCTGGCCGCTCTGCGCTGCAACCACTTCTAAAGCGAGGAAGTCATCAAGGCCAGCTTATTAAAGAAATCAACGTAGGACGCATAGCGGCACTGCAATTTCGTTGCAGTGGTTGCCCGGATGTTCTGTCACCACGGACAATGTCATATGTGATCGGCTCACTCGCGGGGGGCCATTCCACGGGATCAACACCCAAATTCGTTATGCCCAAGGAGGACGCGAACGGATTAGTTACCGCACTCGGACGGCGCATGCAATTTCAGCACTGGTGGAATCCAAACTTACAGTACGCTCTTCTCTACGCAGTCGACCCGCAACATACGGTTCATATAACACACAGTTTATACCGATCAACTGCGTGTGTTATACATCGCCTGCGCCTCAATGTAGCTTACACCAAAAACTTTCTTTACATGATTGGACTGGTGACATCACGTGTGACACCTTCGCGGCACTGAGCGCGTTTTTAGTTTGTCCATTCTTCTCTTTGGCGCGACGGGCGAGCAATGTCAGCGTGAAGGACCTCTAAGCCCCTGCAGACAACGAAGAGAGTGCGGGACGGATTTTAGAGCTCTTGTGCGCTTCCTGAAAGACTCTGTACTAGATGCCAGCTTGTGAGTGCCTCTCTCACAATTTTTTTCCGATATGTACGTGCGTGCGTACCTTTGATAGTGGTCTTTTTTCACTATTACTATTTTTAAAGGCCAACTGCACTCAAAATTTCGACCTCTTGAAAACCATATTTTCGTGTGGTCTGCTGAAAAAGAAAGCAACATGCAAAATACACCAGCTCAAATACGCGCGTGGACGCCGCAAGCGGCCAGCAAAAATCGGCGATTTCGAAACCGAAACCAAGGAGAGGGCAGCCATTGCAGTGACGTTGCAGCCGTCCAGCGAGCGCCCGGACGGTCACCAGCTCGGGAGAAAGTCTACGCGCACGAGGCAGCAAGAGGGTGAAGCGTGCGCAGCAGAGCAGAGCTTGACCGGTTCTCCGGCTGCGTGGCTGGCCAGAGGAAGAAGCCCCCGTCGGCTGGAACGTCACAGGCGCGTTATGGCTGTTTACCCGATCCTCCGGCAGGTGCAGCGTGGTCTGCGGCGGAGCTTTTTGAAACGCTTCTGACTGATTAACGAGGCGTTTCACAGGGCTACCACTTGTGTCCCAGCTGATTTGGTGGCACGTACTACCCATTCAAAATAAATTTGGTCGCGGTGAAATTCGAGTGCAGTTGGCCTTAACCTTCATTACGTGTTCACAAACCGTCTGAAGTAGCAAGGCTGACCTCTTCGGTGTCATTGAATACTTTTCTCTCATATCGAAAGCGCTAAGGACGCGTGAGGACGTATTATTGAACAGGTTACACATATGTGGAAGGGGAAATTTCAAGAGGTTGCAGCCCTGCGGTCTGCTGACTCGTTTCTAGCTGTCGTCTCTTGCTCGTTGCATATGGTTTTGGTGATAGGCGGCGTGTCTACACAGCAAGTCTACAAACCCTGGCGCACAGTGCCCAAACAAGGCCGCCCGCCCCCTTGAACCCCCCCCCCCCCCCCCTACACACACACACGTACCCAGCTTCTTCCAGCGTGTCAGCTTTGGGCCCGTCCTATAGAGAATTGACTGCTGATGATCAAAACTGGTGAAAGCGGTGATTAATTGTAATAAATTTCGTTTTAGTTCTGACTTTTCTGTTATTGTCATAACGTGAATGCGGTTCGCGCCTTGGGTGATGTTGCGAAACGTTTCGAAAGAAAATGAAAATCTAAGGCAACTGTGCTTAGCCATCGATCATTAACGCGATCCAGTGCAGAAAATGTAGATGCTCAACGCACTGCGTACTGGAGGCACATGGATCTGAGCTTCAATCAACCTGAAGCCATGGTCCGACACCTGCAAAATACGATTGAAAAAATTTACCCAACTCAACAAAAGTTCATGGTGTGCACAATTTGTAAAACCATGGACAGCTGTCAGGTCCTTTCAGCGTACAACTTTCAGCATACAATTTCCAGCATGTTGTGCACAACCTCGAAACAAATAGCTGCTGCAATAAGCAGTGTCAATTATTAATGGTGGAATCTTGTTCACTTTGAGAAACTTTAACATGAAAAGGCAACATTTTCGGTTAGTTTAATAGCATTTATGTAGGCTTGTGTGGATTGGTAACTCCATAAATAAATCTTATTTCCCGTTTTATTTTGAGAAAGTTTCGCTGCGTGCACTACAAGGAAACAAATATAATTGATACCGTCCTGGAGTCGTTGCTCATCAGAGCTTTATACAACCAGGGGCTAGCGTACTGCAAAATATCGAAATTATTGTTGAACTATTCTTACGGCATCCCAGCTTAATATCCATCTTTCTCTTTCTTTGCCATCTGTTTCGGTTAATGTTGAGGTGGCGGTTTCATTGCGGATTATCGTAATATCGTACGTGCAGAATTCTGCTAAATTCTGCTAAAATCTGCTGAAACCTAAATCTGCTGATAATTCCTTCAGAGCAGGAGGTATCTAGGAAGAGAATTGTTCTCAAATGTAAAAACAAATAATGTAAGAATACTGTAAGTATTACTGTATAATATTATTCCTCACCGTATGATATCAGATAGCAATTTTTTGAAGAAATGATTTCAGGATGGTAGTGTCCCATTCAGGAATATAGCTCAATTGTTCAAATGTTGTTGGGAGGAGTGACTGGAAAACGGTTGTGTTTTGCAGTCACTCCTTTGACTAACTAACTAATCATCTGCTCAATCAATCTAATCAAGCGCTCAATGCCTAAATAGTTTCGAAGCAGTGTTGGAAAGAAGAAGCTAGGTGCGAATCCACTGAAACGTACTGATGTTGTACAGCTGCAAAGTGTGTGACCGGTTGTGGTTCGATAACGTGCTGAACAAGATCGGCAGCATCTGCAACACACTGTCAAGGTCCAACGCCATTGCAGTTCTACAGGAACACTTCCCCGACTCCACCATCGATCACAGTGAGTACATGGTTTGCTTTACTTACGAAGAGTCCTTAATCGGTGCCAATGTCCCTGTAATGAGCGTGGCACACGGGCACCGCTACCCGCCCAAACCAGAGGACCCACGCCCCTTGAACCCCGTTGAAAAACGGCTGATCGCTCCTCGTCTCCCGTTCATGAGCATCAGGCGGTTGACGCATAGCAACGGCCAGTACGGAATCAAGAGACAAGTAGTCAACGTTCCGATAGACGTGCAGGACACGCTGCAGTGCCTACCTAGGAGCATACCTGACGACGTTACCATCGAGGTTCAGATAAATCACAGGCTCATCCGCAAATCAGCGAGTCAGGCCTAGTCAAGAAGCGAAACGTCCTCGATTGGCTGGAGTACTTGGAGCACTCACCACTCTACAGATACTGCAACATCAAGGTTGACTGGAGCCGTCTCTCGCAGTTCAGCGACGAAGACTTACCTTGCGATGATGACGAGATAGAACCCGCGCCCGAAATCACCGACCTCGAATATCCCCTGCCAATGGCCATGGCACTTAACGCAATGAGCCACACGATGATCTACGATGACGGGGCGCAATGCGCCGAAGCAGCACACCATGCGTACCAAGGAATAGTGCAAGGCACGCACACGTTGGACTTGCCGCCGGGAGAGGGCAAGACACCCATCTTCCTGCTCTTTGATCAGTACGGCGAGGAGCTCTCCCTCTCCCCGATCTACTTGGGCGTACCTCGGACGATCACCGGCGTGGCGTTTCGCAAAGTCAAGTGCGTCATCATTGACGAAGTCAGCATGATGTCCCCGGACAACCTCAACTCCATGTACGTCAGGCTACGCCAAATCACTAACGACTGGACGAACCGTTCGGAGGGTTGGACATGATCCTGTGCGGAGACCTGCGCCAGTTGCCACCGGTCACAGCAAACGAGGTGTACAAGCGGTGACGAGAAGCTGGAGGCCTCTTTGCCGCTAGCATCACGTGGCACTACCTGGATTACTTCCCTCTAGTTTAGGTGGTCAGGCAAGAAGACACGTTCTTCTCCACGCTGCTCACAAAGATCGCAGACGGGAAACCCCTGATACCGGAAGAGGTACAACTGCTCGAGAGTAGATTCGTAACCGCGGACAAAGCGTAGAGTTAGCGCCCTCAGCAATACGACTCTTCTTCTCGAACAACGAAGTGACCGCCTTCAACGAGTTGGTTGCCATCATTGAACATCAAGCCGCCCAACAGCAAGAAGGTGCCCAACAAAAAGCCGTGGTACAACTCCCAGCGCAAGACACGTACCTGAGCCTCAGAACCGACGCCGAGCTACACAAGGCTGTTACGTATGGGCCCGCCGACGGGCTTTCTTTCAGCACTCCTCGGCTGTGCGGCGAAGCCACTACGTGCGCCTTCCAAACAAGCCCCACCGTGTCGGTGACTCATGTTTTCACGTTTCGACAAGCTTGGGTCAGACGCCTCGCTTTCGGCGCGCTTCAAACTCTGGTGGTTGCCAGTGACATGTCGAGACGCGCCCAAGAACACAGAGGCTCCGCAATCGCAGCGGAGTCCTCCTCTCTCCCCTCTCTCGGACTCAACATGCGCCGATGCTACCGACTGCTCACGAACTCTGGAAAGAGCGTTGTGTGTGTCTCTGACATTCGTAGCGTGTGCATCAATCTAGAGGGAACGCTGTTTTGACCGTTGCCGCTTTCGGGTATAAATAGAGCCGCCCAAGCGCTGTAGACACATTCCTGTTTGAGCAGTGAATCAATGCTGTCACTCTGCTCGAGTCCTATACTGTTACCGCGCCTCTCGGGACGTTGTTCCTTTGACTTCGGCTCACCTCTCGCTATGAAGTAAACAGTTACGTTAGCCTACGACTTCTGGACTTCTTCACGGCTGCAACAGCGGCTGGCCGCTCTTCACACCACGCTACAACACGTATGTCGGAGGCCACGGAGCTCGGCTCGGGTCGTCGGGTCGGCCCACCCGGTTGCAACAACTGGTTGGCAGCGGTCGGATTGCAACTTCGTAACATCTGGAGCCAGCGGTGCGAGATCCAACACCACGGACGTCATGGCGGCTTTGGACTTCGCAGAATTCACGGCGGTCAATGGTGAGTGCGGGACTTTTCGTCACTGAGTTTTACCAGGCTTCTGCGGATAGCTCGTAGGGCGTGTGTTTTTGTCGCGTGGGTTATTCGCGCAAAACATTTTTGGAGCGGTGGGAAAGCTGTACTCTAGCCAGGCCATGAATTTGAAAGCGTTGAAAAAACCGCGGTTGTTGGAGCTTGCAAAAGAGTTGCGCTTGGATGTTTCGGACGTGCTGAGAAAGCCACAGCTGATACAGGCTATACTCGCTGTTGGGGCTGACGATAGATGATCAATGGCAGGGAGACCGCGAAGCGTCGGGCTGCAGAGGCAGAGGCTGAGCGCCAGCCTGAGGAACGCGAGAAGAAAAAGCCAGAACAGGAGCTCGAGAGGCAGAAAGAGGAACAGCAGGAGGAAAAGAGACGAGAGCATGAGACTCCTAGTCGAGCAGGAGGAAAGAAAGCGACAGCATGAGCTGGAAATGAAGCGTCTAGAGCTCGAGGCGTCTCGACCTCGGCGTGAGACTGACAGCAGCTGGCAGTCTGCGGCGACTGAGCGGCTTACGTTGCTAATGAGTGACCTAATGCGACCCTACAAGGTAGGAGAAGATATCGGTCTTTTTTTGGTCAACTTCGAGCGTACGTGCGAGAGGGCCCAGTTTAGCCGAGACTCATGGCCGCAAAAGCTGCTTACGCTTTTGCCAGGTGAGGCATCGGATATGATGGCCCGCTTGCCAAAGGAAGAAGCGGAGGACTACGAGAAAGTCAAGTCGAGCCTCCTTCGTAAGTACATGCTGTCAGCAGAGGGGTTTCGCCAGAAGTTCCGTGAATCCGAGAAAGCTAAGGGCGAGTCGTACTCGGAGTTCGCCTACAAGCTGAGGGCTAACATGGAAGAGTGGCTCAAAGAGGCAAAGGCTTTCGGAGAGCACGACAAGGTAGTTGAGTGCTTCGGTCTCGAGCAGTTTTACCGCCGTCTACCAGAAAACCTGAGAGTCTGGGTGCAAGATAAGCCAGGGGTAAATACTGTGGATCAGGCAGCTCAGCTAGCCGACGAGTTCGTCACACGTCGAGGTGCGCAGGGGCCGAAAGACGGCCAAAAAGAGTTGAGGCAGAGGCCTGATGGGTCAGGACCGAAAGGCAGAGCTCCCCAGGAAGACGTTGGAGCAAGGGAAGTCGTTGTCGTGAATAGGGAAACTGGCCACGAAAACGAAAAGAGAGCAGACGCTGAGGAGCAGCGCAGAAAGAAAGCTTTTGAAGCGCGCAGACAGGCTGCGTGTTACAACTGCGGCGAGACGGGACATTTCGCTACGAGTTGCAAGAAGGGAAAACTAGTCTTTCACGTGCTATATCAGAGTGAGGACAGCAGGCATTTTCTGGAGCCGTACGTACGTGAGCTAGTGGTCAATAGTAAATCGGGCAGAGTTCTTCGCGAATCCGCGGTGACGGTAGGCATGATCCACCCTTCGTACATTGAACCGGATCAGCTGACGGGACTGTGTGTTTGGGTGAAGCAGGCCGTAAAACCACGAAACGTGCGCCTGCAAATCGCTAAAGTCAGCATCGGAGGTCCGTTTGGTGAACTTGTCACGCAGGGGGCAGTATCCCCACAACTTTTTCCGGAATACAGTTACTCTCGAACAGGTCGGATCAGCTATTACGCGACAAAGGGTACAACTTCCTTCGAGAAACTTCCGACCAAGAATCAGCTGAGCTCGCTGCGAAGCGCTCGAGTAACGATAGGGTCGCCACCTCTGAGAGGAATGGCGAGACTCAGACAGAGCGAGGATGGGGCATTTCCGGAGGTTCACGACAGAGGGCCGGGTAAGTACACTGTGTGTAAGGCCCCTGTGAGCGGAGATGTGTCAGCGTCGTCGTATAGTGCCTAGAATATACTGGCTAGTGTACCGAGCGGAGGGGTTTCCCGATGGGAGCGGGTGGCAGTGCCGGCGATGCCTTCCAATTGTGGCCGCCAGGGGCGCTGCTTGTCGTAAAGGTGCTGTCGGCGGAGCCTGTTTTGTGGCGGAGCATGCAAGCGCGCGCAGCGTGCGGACGTGCATGGGCTTGCTTCGTTTCTTCAGAGTTCCGTTTTCACGTGTACACTTGCTTTGGCTTTGTCTGCGGTGTTTTCGACTCCATGGAAGTGAACGGCGCACCGCCTAACAATGCTTAAGGTGAAGCATCAGGGCAGAGAAAAAACATGCTTCGTTCCGCTGTGTCGGAGCGGCTACCGGTCAAATCCAGAAAAGGTTTCCATGTTCGCGGTGCCGTCGGACCCTGTGCGATTTCTAGAGTGGGAGCGGCTAATCAGAAGGGAAGACCGCAAGCTGACTGCAACATGTGTTATCTGCGAGAGGCATTTTGAAGACAGTCATGTCGAGAGAACTTTCAAAGTCACAGTGGACGGCGTCGTCAACGAGCTTACCACGAGCTCATGCATACCATAGTATGCATGAGAATTTTAAAACGTTTATTTTTTTTAAGAAAGAAGTGTCTGTTTTCAGATGTGTGCGGAATTTGTGCTGTTCTAAGTGCGTGAAAGCCACAGTGGCTACCAAATACAATGATGAAACTGTGAATCCTATTTAGACTGCCTGTGTTCATCATCACATGCAATCAACCAAGGCCCACATCCATGTTGGGAAGGAGCAAATAATCGCGCGTAAGCGTCGTCGTTGCCACACGGTGCAACCATTGGGAACACCTGGGTGAGCTAACTCAGCGTGACGGTGCATACGAGAGCCAACGATCACGATGCGATAATCACAGTGGAATTAACCCAGATCCATTAAAATCTCTATTCGAAGTTACCATTTAGCAGCAATTTATTGCGGCCAAGGTGTCAACTTTTAGCGGGTTTCTCCTAGCTGTTTCACTCAGCAGCTCAACGCACTCAGTAGTACCCGTTAAACGCTTCGTCGGTTTTCTGGCGTTGTTTCAATTGACGACTTTCTGCGGACTATTCTACGCTGATACGTTGGTTTTTCGCGACGAAAAGTTTAGACGATAGTATTCTCAAAGCAAGGAGACAGACAGAGTTCCAATGAACAACGCAGCAGACGGCCGGGCGCGCCTGGCCGCGAACGCGGCGCGATGGCACCTTAGCGACTGGCAGCGCCGCCGTGCGGTCGCTGTGGGAAGGCATCACCGCGGTGACCATGCGAGCGGCCGCCCTCAGCACACTAGCCAGTATATTCTAGGCACTATAGTCGTCGTGTTCGGGGTGGTCAGGTTCACGAAAGGCCTTGAAAGGCTACCTACCCGAGCGCGCGCAGTTCGCAAGCTAACGGCGTTCCGCGGGAAAGCCAAAGCCGTGACGTTAGCAAAAGAGGCAACACGAGTCCGTTGAAACGGCGGTTGTTTGTCCGGACGCGAGTTCAGAACCTAGCAACGCCGGGGCAGAGCCGCCAGTCGAAACACTGAACGATGTTCACGGTGCAGCTAAGCGTAGTGACGGCGCCGCAACTGAGCAAGTCGCTAGCTTTCCACCTGAAACTCAGATACTCGATGTCAGGCAATGGCGAGCCGAGCATGTAGCCATTCCGGTGTTGCCTGGGGTGGAGCCGTCTTCTGAGACCGGGCCGCCCGTGCCTAAATTGGCCTTGAAAGCCAGCAAGGAGAGCAAAAACACCCAGCGGTGTTCGCTTGCCGACAGTGGCGCAAACAAATGAGGTAAGAGCTCTCATGCGCGCCTGCCGAGTGGCAGAGCCGCTGCCCGCTTTGCGCCGTGTCTCAGTGGACCACGCAGCGGCCGAGAACGAAAGCGCATGCCTTGCTCGAGCGGCGGAAAGTAGAGCAGTTTTTTCCGCGCGCTCGAGACACGTCTCGGAAGAAGGCCGATGTCCTCTCGACCGGTCGCAGTCGCTTTTAGAGAGCGGGGGCACCTAAAGTACGGTACAAAACGGGGAAAGCTCAGCGCAATGACGAGAACTCAAATCGCAGCTCTCTGCGCGAGAAGTGGCCGTTAGACGCCTGGCTTTCTCAATATCATTGTTTTTTCTGAATCAGGTTTCGCCCTTTACAATTGCATTTCTTTTTGTGTGGGACATTTCCAATCACGCGAAATGTCACCTTTCAAGTTTGTGTGCTTGTCTAAAGTGCTGCTGTGCTAAAATATAACTAGTGCAGTTAGTTATTAGCGTATGTTTCGCAACTAAAGCCTGGTAGATCTTTAGTGTGGATTGGTCATCGCACTTGCCGGCGATGCGATTGTGTCTTCCTGTGTTGTTCGGTTGCTTGCCTAACCAAGCCAGAGACGTTCTTGGCAAGCCACCATTCGTCCAGTGATCGGCCCGGTGAAGCTCCAGCACGGTGTCGTACAGCCGAGGCATGGAGTCGAGCATCTAGCGAGCACTTCTCTCCGAAAGCATCCCTCCGGACAACGGTTGAAGACCCTTCTCCATCGGGATCTCGAACCCCCCGGCGGAGAAGCTGTTACGTATGGGCCCACCGACGGGCTTTCTTTCAGCACTCTTCGGCTGTGCGGCGAACCACTACGTGCGCCTTCCAAACAAGCCCCACCGTGTCGGTGACTCATGTTTTCACGTTTCGACAAGCTTGGGTCAGACGCCTCGCTTTCGGCGCGCTTCAAACTCCGGCGGTAGCCAGCGACACGTCGAGACGCACCCAAGGACACAGAGGCCCAGCGATCGCAGCGAGGTCCTCCTCTCTCCCCTCTCTCGGACTCAACGTGCGCCGATGCTACCGACTGCTCACGAACTCTGGAAAGAGCGTTGTGTGTGTCTGTGACGTTCGTGGCGTGTGCACATTCTCGAGGGAACGCTGTTTTGACCATTGCCGCTTTTTGGTATAAATAGAGCCGCCCAAGCGCTGTAGATCCATTCCTGTTTGAGCAGTGAATCAATGCTGTCACTCTGCTCGAGTACTGTACTGTTACCTCGCCCGTCGGGGCGTTGTTCTTTGGCTTCGGCTCACCTCTCGCTATGAAGTAAACAGTTACGTTAGCCTACGGCTTCTGGACTTCTTCACGGCTACAACAGCGGCTGGCTGCTCTTCACACCACGCTACCACACGTATGTCTGAGGCGATGGAGCTCGGCTCGGGTCGGCCCACCCGGTCGCAACACGGCGAAAGACAAGGTTACGCGCATGTCTCACACCGAGTTTGCAAACCTTCCTCGAGAGATACGGCTCGTGCCAGGAAACCGTACACGATTACCGCCAACGTCGATGTCATAGACGGACTGGTCAACGGTGCGCTGGGAGCGCTGAAACTCTACGAGTGCGAAACGGACAGCGAGTACGGCGGCATGAAGCGGCTGTGGGTGCAGCTTGACGTTCCTACAGCCGGGAGAGTGACTCGGCTCGGACGGTGCGAATGGTCTCACAGAACGAGCACGTGATCAGTGCCGAGTGGATTCCCATCGAACCTCGCTCGGCCACCACAACGCTGGACCGCAACACGGGCGCTGCGTGCAGGGGCAGGCCAAGCCAGCGCTATAACCGTGCACAAATAGCAGGGAGGCACGTACTCCTCTACCGTATACGAGTACAGCAAAACCAACCGCCGAAACTTGTATACGTTGCACTCAGTCGGTGCACAAACGTACAATACCTCTACCAGACAAACTCCGAGAACAACCACCGGTTCTACCACACTGAACGCAACGAACACAAGAACATGGTTGACGAATTCAAACGCCTTGGCCTCTACCGCCTGGTCACTGTAACCCAACGCTACTTTTCGGCTTTCAAAGACGTCAAGGAAGACGATTTCACCCTGGTCTTGCTCAACATTCGCTCTCTCGATGCTCACGTCAAAGACACCGGACACAACCCCGTAAAAAAACACAAGTTCGAGAGTGCTGTTTACATACCCAATCTGAAACATTACGACAATTGTATGTCATTTTTATAAGTAGTGTTTTATATTTTAGTTAAAGCACGTCGCCTTCCTTTCAGCTAGCGGATGAAATCATAGCGGGCGGCAAGTTCATCTTGGGCCATCAGATTCACTTGAAAATAATCCGGCGCGTATGGCCAGTAGGAAGTGAGAAGACACGGGTACTTCAGCCACATGTCCCTCTAAACTGCTAAGCCAGCCAAGCCAATACAATAGAAATTCCTTAACAAACTCGCTCATCTGGGGGAGTTCTCATCCTTCTCACAAGGGCGTAGTTATTGCCACCAGCAACGGTGGCCACCTGGGAAGCCGATGAGGTCGAGCTCAGCTTCACGTGCATTCGAATGTGATGCCGAGGTCGTAGTCGCATGATACCTCGTTCGGGTTCTAAATGTGTTATTTGAACCCAGACCTATGCCAATGACTCTTGAGTTAACTGAGGGAGTCCCAAGTCAGGGCTAACAACATCGAAGTCCAACATTGAAACACTTGTTCATCCGTGCAAACGTTTTTCTATAATCTGGCCATTTGTTCGTGATAAGGATACTTTAAACCAGTACCCAAACATTTGGTCGAACCCACTCAATTTTGTTTTAAAGCCCTAAAGCTATGCACGTTCTTCAGCGACTGGCATTTACGTTTCCGGGTTTAAAGGTTTATTCAATGAATATTTATGAATATTCTCATTTCTGAAGACGTATACATATCGCTTTATTCCACGTATCAATACGTATAAATGTTATACGTATTGATACGCGGTGCTTTTTCGGGTTACGCAATAGTCCCCCTAATTGATTGATTGTAGGGTTTAACGCGCCGACGCAACGCAGGCGATGAGGCGCGCCGTAGTGGAGGGCTCCGGATTAATTTTGACCACCTGGGGATCTTTAACGTGCGCCGAAATGTCGTACACACGGGCGTTTTTGCTTTTCGCCTCCATCAGAAAAGCGGCCGCCGCGGCCGGGAATCGAACCCGCGACCTCGTGCTCAGCAGCGCAACGCCTTAGCCACTGAGCCACCGCGGCGGGTTCCTTCAATAGTCCCCCTACAGTCCTCCATTGTCCTCCATTGTTGAAATGGAGCGAGCCGGGAAACAATGAAGCATCAAGCAAACAACTTCAAACAAGGGGCACGTACCGCGAATTGTTCATGGCAAATTCCTGCACCCAAAGCTATAGGTGTGGTAACGTGTATATTTCCCGTGCGTTAATTGCAATCCAACTTCAAAGGTAAACAGGGGTTAACCTAGGATTACCAAACAAAGCCGATTTCTATTCTTCAGGTGCTTCAGGTATGCTTGCCACCGCAGAAAAGGCTTACGTCGGTCGTGTTTAGTGCCTTTCGTAATCCGTCGAAGTGCCACCGACGTATCCCAAGTCCGA
The DNA here is from genome assembly GCF_048455015.1 of Haemaphysalis longicornis. Lineage (NCBI taxonomy): Eukaryota > Metazoa > Arthropoda > Arachnida > Ixodida > Ixodidae > Haemaphysalis > Haemaphysalis longicornis. The sequence continues at coordinate 103,301,971 of NW_027526203.1, forward strand.
TTCTAACAACTCGCTCTAGGATTTTGTTTTTATTGTTATTTATCTGGTTTATATAGTTAGCACGAGGACGCACTAGGATGAGGACTACCTGAAGATGTCGCACTGGTGTTCAACATGTTTTTTATGCTATCTCAGCGTTTAATATATTCATTCAAATGTACATAGGTCGGACATAGTTTTGCTTGTTAATGCACCGGGTTTACAGATTAACCTGGCTCGCAATCTGCTAAATTTAACCCCGCGGAGTCGGCAGTGCGTCGTCATAGCCGGCGTCATCAAATAGTTGGGAAGTATGATGCCGAGGAAACGACGCTTCCGGACTCACTTCCGCCCAGAAAAATCTGCGAGCACCGGCAAGAAAACTCAGGACATGGTCAACGTTTTGTAGACTTTAATCTAATGAATATTTTAAAAACTAATACATTCTGAAAGAAAAAATGTGTTTGTTTGCACCGCCTCCGTGGGCGCCAAAAAAAAGTGTCAGTTTTTCACACTACGCGGAAACTACGCATTTAGAACTTCTGGGCGCAGTTTAAAGCGCACACTAGGGACTATTGCGTGGCAGTATCAAACCTTCATTCCATTCACCTGTTCGTATATGTACATCTTCCGTATATCGGTCCTGCCGTCATGGGTAAGCAGAGGGCAGGACTGGAGCTTGCGCATTAATTGTGGGCATGTTTTGCCGGGATGTCTGCTCACTCATTTCCGACATGCCCCCGTCGCTGGGAATCCATTTGAAATCACTGCTGTGTCGATGATAGTGCAGAGATAGGAGATGTTTGGTGACCGTTCTGGTACAATGATACCATATCCATTATTAGCCTGTTCTCTAGCTTGATGGGTATATACGGTGTCATGTATACGATTTACTGTCATTGCTTTTACTTTAAAAAACGTGTATCCAGTAGAAGCAAGGATAATAAGTGTAATTACTAAACTATTGAATACCATCCTTCCTCAAGATTGCCATACTGCAACAACTGTTAGCTAACTGAGTGGTGCATCGCTGGTAAAATATCCGGCCATCCTTAACTAAGTGAACTACCGTTATTCCACCGTCTCATATATCCTTTCTTCAGACCATTTAGCGCAATTTCCTCCTCCCCTTGATTTATTGCAGAACCTTCGCCTACCAAGTTAGCTCTGTCAGTTACGTTTCCCTTGTCGTAGTACTGCAGCCTACATCTAACACGGAATGTTTCCATGTCTTTCACCATCTCATTCGTGCTGTTCCTTACGTTACCAGGTTCGGCTCTGCAGTGGTATATCCTGCCTTCTCTTTTGTCAGGCATCCTTCTATTTACTGTTCTGAAACCTTTACCTGAAATGTTTCCCCAATCCTTGACACTTTAGGTGTGCACGTCACTCATTTTGCTTTCGTTAACCAAAGTTCTCCGCGATTCGCACTATCGAGTTTCAAGCATTCCTCGAATTATCCTTAAGGCTCTTGAACAGCTCATTCGCTGCAGCGGTTACTCTTTTACTGAAGGCCGCAGCATGTGACAGCATATTAAGACGTTTACACCTTGGGCCACTAGAAGCAATCTCCTTAATTACACTGCCCATCTGACGGCTTTCAGGGGAATGTAGTCGTGAAGCTTTAGCCTTGTGTAAGACGTCGTCCCGGGCCCTTACGTAACCATTTCTTGCCTGTATAACCCAGCATGCAAAGCGGCACCGACCACCGCGTTCCAAGGTAACCTACTCCACAACCTGCGGCTGTGTTCCTGGTGGTAATGTTATGCAGCTCGAAAACACGAGCGAGGAAGTGCGAAGCGACCAGGCTGGATTTTCTTCCCGCTTTTCCTCGCTTTTTGCTCTTCTCTTGTTCCGCAACAGCCGACGTTGGTGACGCCAGTGGGCAGACGGCCGGAGCTCGTGACACGGAAGTTCCTTCACCTACAAACGCTAGATGATGAAAGCTACGCTACGCGCACCGTATACGGCCGGCTGCTCCGCATTAGAGTTCTTTCCTTTCGCTCAGCGCTTATTTTTAGTTGTTCCTTCCCATCACCCCCATTTCCATAACTTTCCTTGTTTATTGTTTTATCGCTCTCGGTTCCAGCAGAGCTCCGGGTTCGCGAAACGTTCGTTCCAATAATTTGTCTTACTCACAAAAAGCAATAGGACCATGTTGTAGTCGGGTTATAAAAATCATCCCTGTAAAACTAGGCAACAACGAAAGGCGCATTAGAAGGGAGCGAACATGACAGGCTCACTGGGCGTCCCTTTTCACGGAACTTTTCTTTTTCTTTTATTGTGAAAGCGATAAATGGCCTATTGAGAGAAAAAACTGGCGTCCGGCGCTGGGCGTGTGCAACAGCGAAACGACTCCTCGATCACGTCGCGTGTCTTTGAAGTATTCCATAGCGGGAGGAGTTCCACAGCACGAGCCTAAACTCTACAGTAGCGACACGTGGCCTATCGCGCCGTTACACCGCGGCTGAAGCAAGGGAGGGCAAGAATGCAGCCAAGCGAGCGAACGGGCGAAATCCACAGCGAACAGCGAAATCCACCATTGTCGTCAACTCTTCCAATACATAACGGCAGGAACGAGCAGCGGCGCAAGGTGTGCGAGACAGATCGAAGCCATGCGAAGGCGTCAAGGTGGATCACATCTCAAGCGAAAACATTACAAAGTACTTCGACAACGCGGGGCGGAATCAAAGCGTTTCAGGTGTTCAATTGGGCATCAGTGCTTTCTAATTCAGATTCCATAAGAACTGCTGAAGTGTCGTCGGACTTTTTATTTCATGCAAGGCAGGCGTTATTAGTTCACCGTTCAACGTAGCAGCATTCCACCTTTTGCTTAGCCACTGAAACTTTAGTCTGAAAAGGCGGAATAGAATTCACCCATAAAAAGCAGACCTTCGTCTCTGCAAGCAAAAAAATGCGCAAACTATGTCTGCACGTTTTTATTGTTAGCAATTTCAGTTTTATTCTTCGGACTTGGCATTCATATCCATTGGTGTGGATCCATTTTTGTTTCTCAAATTCAACTTTTATGGGCAGAAGCTGCTCCTGGGCAATAGGGCGCGCCATAGTGGGGACAACAGATCAATTTAGACAACCTGGCTGCTTTTAACGTGCACCAAAATCTCCACACACGGGTGCTTTTGCTTCTTCGCTTCGGCCCCATGAAAAGTTTCGTTGCGGCCGGGATCGATGCTTTTGGTTTTATTTGCCCTATATATCCCTAGCTCAAAAGTTTCTTCTCGTTCACGAACAGGGGCTGGGATTATCTACGTGCTCGAGCCCCGTTTGGGACCTCAAAACTTGTGGGCCGATAACAGCGAACTGGCCCGACAGAATCAGGATTCCCTAAGGCAGTCCCGTGCTTTAGCTTCACCATAATACACTCCAAGAGAGGAAGTTCGGGGAATGACAGCAACGCGCATACAGTTCGAGTGAGAAAAGCGATTGGCGCTGAACACTGCGCAGTGCAGAATGTCATGCGTGCAATGCGCGATGCCACGGCGCACACCGAACTTTTGAATCAACTAGTGTGCTCGACATCGTCATTCGCCGAAAGGTAACTGTTGGCGGCATGGATAGGTCAGTTCAGTGTATTAGGGTGAAGCTGGACGTCACTATTGCCTTGGAGTGTAGCACAGTTCGCACAATCACTGTCGCGTGCAAGTGATGCACCTATTCTTTAATTGCTATACGTCTTCTTACCCCGTCCCTTTTACAAGTCGACTCTGAATAAATAAATAAATAAATAAATAAATAAATAAATAAATAAATAAATAAATAAATAAATAAATAAATAAAAAAATACACAAACAAATAAAAAAATAATTAAATAAACAGGAAAATGTTTAGTGCAACAAGCTCATTGAATACGCAAATAACGTCTACATGAAAAATAACTGAAACGTCAAAAATTAAGCGTAAATTGAGGCACTCAGCGACATCCTTCCCAGCGGGTCATCCCGGCTGAAGGCTGACACTGGCTTGCACTCAATAATGACCACCTGATCTGTGGGAGGCTAGGGCCTGCATGCGTCCGACGTATGTCTCTTTCCGTTGGTCTAACGAGGAAGATGAAGACGACACTGAACGGCCCTCATTGTGCTGGTCGCTTCGTGATGAGAAAATGCCGTGCCAGCGTTGCGTGTGTGCGTGCGTGTGCTAAGGCAATATTTTGCGTCCGGGTTGCGACTTTCGCGTGGCGCACGTGATTAAGGAAACATCGAATCCAAGTTATTTGCACTCGTCGACCGGCCGTTGAAGCTTGACGTGGGGCTGTAAAGAGGTTGGAGCTGAGGTCATACCGAAAACTAGTTTGATATTTTTGCGGTGGTTTTGTTCTAGTGAGGTTCGTTGTGTCCATAGGAAATCGAGGCGGGGTCCAGGCGGGCCTCAGTACGATAACGAGGTAGCGGTGAAGATAAAATGAGCATAAGAGATAGGAGGTCACTTGAGATTATGTCTATGCTTCTTTTTTGTTTGTTTGAAGGGGTGGTGGGAGAGAGAGGTTACCTGACAATGCTTAATACGGGTTCAAAAAAAATTGCGTGATTTAAAATTACACGACCGATATCACACTGCACAAACACGACTTCCAACGCTGTCTTCCGTACAGAGGCACATTTTGTACTTTGGGAAACCGCCGGTTTATATTTTGGTGATATAAGGAACTTATTTTCCTCTCACCGAGCGAGGAAAGTTGATGCAAGAAGAGTTCGAAGCACGGGTGTGATTAGTTGTGCCAACAAATGGTCGCAAAGGCCTCACGTGACGTATTACGTCCGTCTTCCTTTATTTTATTTTCTTACGGTGACATGTGGTTCTCGCGAGTGTTTTTGTTTTGATTCGACTGGCGAGCTGCCATAGTTAAATTACCACAACTTGGGCCTGTATAAACGAAATATTTAAACGAACTATTGGCGCCGGGCTGGAGAAGCAGCGGAGCTCCCTTCGTCGGGGGGGGAGCCGCCTGTTGCACCCAGCATTTAATTCATGCCGTCGAACGTTTTCCACGACTGGCAGGCCGGGATCGTTTTGTCCGCAGGCTTTCACATGCCTGCCAAAGTTGACCGCGCTGGCACGCGCTAGAACCCACGGCAACCGGATTCGGGAACTCGACGTTTGTAGTGCGAACTCGGCTACTGTGCACCCCACTTCAGGCGCGAATGCACACGAACTGACGAGGCGAACAGGACGCGAGAGACCTCTCCACGAACGCTGGGCAGAGTGTTCTCGAAGGTCGAGCTGACCGACGCCGGGCGCTCCTCACGAGGCGTGCTCGGTATTTTTCCTTGGTATTCTTTGCGAGCTCCCCACGCGGCGCAAGCCCACGCGCAAGCCTGGACGACGCCGGGCGTTGCTCCCGAGGCGCACGACGTGCGCTCGGCTGCGCTGAGTTTTCCGATAACTCTCGACGACCCAACTAACAGATAAAACAGCTCTGCTGCTAATGAATGCACTACAAAAATCACACAACTTTTCTTGTGAATTGCACCAGTATTATGCCATTAATTCGTTGCAATATTTAGATGTATACAACCAGGAAATTGTGCCCAGTTTCGCAGCATGCCCCTGCCCAATCGTTCAGCAGCCTTTCTTGGCCCGTACCTCGGCCAACCCACTAACAGCCAGCACCATTGTAAGCATGTAAAGGGTCGAGTTTATTCACTGCGGAAGGTGGGAAAGGGAGTGAAGTGAAACGTGTTCGAGGTGAAACAAACAGCTCAAAAAGCAGGGCGAAAGAGCGCTTGTCGGGTCCCTTCTCTTCATTTATACAGCTCTCCGGGTCTTTTGTAGTGGCATGCACGTTTTATTCTATTCAGTGCTGTGGCTCTATGCAAGCAACATCAATTGCGAATAAGAAAAAGAGCCACTCTGGACGCCCCGCTGACCCGGTAGCCCGAATCGAGACTGCGGCTGAATTTTAGCGGGGGCTGGTGAAAAGTGAAACTTCCTAGGCGCATCCCGTTATTTGCTGTTAAAGAACTCCGTCTGCACATGGTCAGGAGCTGGCTCGGCGGCACGATATCGAGGCTTTGATCCAGTGGAGTAAGCCTCAAGTTTGAATGCGAATTTTTAATTTTTGTTTTGTATTGGGCAGTAATGGCGCGCCCATGATTAGTGCGCACATTGCACGCTACTCGCCTGAAAGAAAGAAGTTATCGTCAGCACTGAGGGACTTGGACTCTCGGCGGCCATTTTCGGAGGAGAGGATTCTGTGTCACTGGCCTTCTCTGTCATCCGATCAGAACTCTTACGGTCTCTACGGGCGACGAACTTAAACTCCAGACTGTAGACTGAAAGCCTTTAATGGCAATCACTGAACTTGAACGTTTAGTGCTTCAGCGCTGGGCATACATGTCTGCTCCGACTATTCTTCATTCTTTCCTTTCTCTTTTTCGCCCATTTTCCCTTTTCCACGCGCAGGATAGCAAACTAGGCTCTAGCCAGGTTAGCTTTCCTGCCTTCCTTCTACATCCTTCCTTCCTTCCCGAAGCTGCCAATGTGGCAATGCCACCAAAAGAGTTGGCCTCAGCGTCAGCAAGCTTGGTCCGAAATACGACTTATTACAGTTTGGGCGAGTGTGAAGTGGTGCAGGCCACTTCAGGCCCAACTGAAGGAGGGCAGCGGGCCATCACAAAAGCTAGACTCGATGAGCTTGCCCGCCCGGCATTCGGCTGAACGCTACAGTTAAAAGAACGAGTGAAAATGGCGGCGCCCCGCGTGGAGACGATAATAATCAAATGGCAAAACGTTGGGCGTGGATATCTGCGAGGTAATGGCAAACGCCTCTCTAGCAGTCATTACAGGGTGGAGTGAACAACATTGCCACCAGGCGAAAGGGTTTCCAGCGCAGAAGGAACAAGCGCGCATCCCAGCGGAGCATGATCTCATTGTGAGCCGTCCACTGAGGCGCCGTGAAAGGTAATGTCCTCGTGCCTCTCACACCTACATTTCGCGAATCATGAGTCACGCGGACTGGGGCCGGCCCATATTATAGCCGCGGAGTCCCATATTCGCCTCCCCCGGCCCCCTCATCGGTGCCTCGCCCTGGACACCCGGATTCTGGCCGAGAGGAACAGTCACGTACCCGGCCGCTTTCGAGGCGTTTGCGTCAAGAATCCGGTTCAATGTGCGCATGTGTTTGCGCACACCTGCGCGCGTGTCCACCGCGGAGCGAGTTTTTTGGTGGCCGCCGCAGCACAATGGCACAAGTGGCGCACACACGCACGCAACACGCGTGGGTGCGAGCAGAGGAAAGCGTCGGGGAAAAGACGATCGAGGCGACTGCCGCGGGTCGTTTACTCTTCTGCTGGCCACTGTGCGCGTTCAGGGCGGGGGTTTTGTTTGTAGGGGCCGCTGCTGCCCAGTGGCCGCCCCGTCCTCGGCTCGGCGCTTTGCTTTTCGGTCTCACTATTGTTTTCTTGTTTCCAACGAACGACCTCGTCGTCGTGCACGGACGTCCTCTCTTGGCGAACAATGCGCGGCCCTCCTTGGCATTCTTTCGCATTTCTCTGCCGCGGATCTGCCGTTTTGTTGTTACCCAAGCTTCGGCTATCGCCGCGTCCTTCGTGCAAGTGTGTGTATGCGGTGGAAGTTGTGGAAGACGCAGCGCCCTCGCTTGGACCACTGCGCAAGACGTGCCCTGTTCGGTGCCCACGCCTACGTTCACGCCAGTCACGACGAGCGCGGCATTTCTGAAGAATGGGATTAACGAACCCCAGAGAGAATCAAAGTGCGGGAGTAAAACGCTGCTTCGGTCATGGCGAACGTTATACGGCATGCAATTGGTGTACATGAATGCTTGGACGATTTGTTTCTGGTTGAAAGTTTATTTTTCGTCGGTATCGGCACATCACATAACGTTTTTTATGAAAATCAGGTTGGACGTTCTTTCAACCGGAGCCGCCATCAAGATAAACATCTTCGGTCATCAGCATCTTCGGTCACCAGAGAAACATCTGCCGTCTACTTGCGCCTCTTCCCCGAAATATAGCCGCCACCCCAAGCAACTGTCGGCTGCGGCGAACGAAGCCTATTCGTCGAATGAGGTAGCCTAGTACACGACTGGAAGGCTTACCTGACCGGCGCTGCGGCATACTTTAATAGCACTCCGCGTTTCGACTTGTAGCTATTGTCTCCTACGGTCACACTTTTCTGGTCATTAGCCTCCACTAGCAGGCTAGCAGGTACGCGGAATAGTGCGCAGTCATAAAAAAGTCTGGTGCCGTGTTGGGCTTCGTGAGTTGGCTGATTTGAAGCCGTATATGTGTAATTTCTTCTTACTTCCGATCAAAAAGAAGTCTCTAACAAAACAAAAACAAACAAACAGACCAAAAGGGGGGGCTCTTAAAATAGATTTGCGCTATATTTGAGCAGACCTACCGACATTTAGCTGAAATGCGGAAGTTCTCCATGCACTCATGAGCAAAAGTTTACGGAACACGAGATTGCAATTTAGCATCCGCTTACATTCCCTCATGTTTATCCTCAAGTCGTCATTCAACGTCTCTTTTGTACCATACTCTTTTATCCACACTCTTCTGTACTGGCTAATTCTCTAAGCTATAAGTTCTTTAAATTTACTATAAATGTACTATAAATTCTTTAAATTCATTTTGTACTACAAATTCTTTAAACTCTTTCGCCCACACTCCTTCGTACTGTAAATTCTTTGAGCCATAAGGTATACCTACTGCAGACGGACTGCGCGATGGAAGTGCCTGGTTTTCGTCAACACCGAGTGCGAAATGTCACACACGCACTAAATGTCGGGGAAGCCTTGCGATAGGCGGAGATTATACGGGAGGAGAGGGTAAAAAAAACGAAAATTCTGCGATGATATCGGAGAAAGCACGGGCAGAGAGTGGGAAAGCGGCAGAAGTTCCTGCCTTACTGCCGCAATTTTAGCTGGACGGCGATGCTCCTCGGCCGGACCAAGAAGCACGCGCGCCACTGCGATTCGCGACGACATCATTGTGCGGCGATCCCGGTCCACCTGCCCGGTGTGTGGTGTAAGCGCACGGCAGACAAAAGCAGACGGCGCCCAGGCTCCCGAACGCGTGGCGACACTGCCGAAGAGGCGCCTTGGCCATTGTTTTCTGCCCACCAATGTCGACATCCGCGGGGCTCTCGCGAACGACCTTCGTCTTCAAGTCACCGTCGCAGGTCTCGGCGCCAAGGAAAAGCGCGTACAGGGGCACCGTTTTGTAGACGCTGACCAGGCGAGAAGAATGCCCGGGCACAGACAGGGTCATGCCTCAGCGGAAAATGGGGCGCCGCTATAGGGACGCGACATTTTCGGATGCGTTGAGGGGAGGGGGAATAGAATGCTTGGTAATAAGCAACTCGTAACGGCCAGTTACGAGCAGGTTGGGGCATGTTCAATGAATAAGGTACCTCGGCTCGATCCGTTTTATGAAAACGCAAATGACGTACAGTTAAACGAACGGGGGTCGCAACAGCTCGCGATGCGCAGCACTATGTGGAACTGGCCACGCCCCTCCTGCCCCTCGAGGGCTGCCCCTCGTTTTGGGGGTTCGTAGACCAAGTCCTGAGTCCAGCCGGCTCTCACCTGCACCGGCGGCAAATCGAGGAGGGCAGTGACGGCGCAGTGAGTTCCACTGGGAGACCGATGAGGGCAGTGCTGCGTTGTCCTCACCAATTCGCCAAGTGCAGCTTATTGGTAGATACCTGTTGGGCAACCTACGTGCATATATTTTGAATCTATCAAACGGTTTTACTGTGCAAAGGTATGAAATGTCGACCTCTTGTCCAACTACGCTAAAGTAGCAAAGTCTAACTCAATTTCCAAATCCTCCCATTTTTAATGAGAAAACTGTTATCCAAATCTATTTTTCTAATTATCTCGTTGGCAGATAAATGTACCCAACTCCCGAGGGCCCCCTAACGAAAAGCGAAAGAAACTGTTTTTTTCGTAGTTTTCTCGCAGGGCTCGCCATAACAGTGGTCGCGGAGGAGACCAGTGACGATATGATAGCAAGATCGCGTGGAACATATGAACAAGACTAAGCATATTTTTGAATCCTGCGTGAAAGAAAATCGTCAACCCTTATACTTGCGGCCGCATCGCGAATTATCGAATTTATGCTCAGAAGTTTGCGGGGTGTTCTGGACATCGTCGTCGCTCACTTAGGATGGTTAGTTGCTTAATTCCCCTATTTATCTATTTCTTGTTCAGGCGTACTTAATATCGAATGCATGGCTGTAATTGTCTCAGGGCCTGCGAATTCGCCCCTGTGTCCGAACCGATGGCACCGGCTCGCGCGTATTTAACAGTGGCAGAAGCACGGCATTTGCTTATGAACGCATTTCGTTAGCGGAAAATTCCGGCAAATGCACCGAAACAATTGATCCCATGGTTTACACGTACGATATAGCTTATGAACAGAACAAGAAGGAATAGCTTCTTTGTGCGCCCGTGCGACGCAAGAGTCTTTGTATTGGACACCTGAACAGGCATCTAGTGCCATACTTCGGCAAAACTGGGCGCCACTCACTCACACTCACACAGAAAAATAGATTTTTCCTCGCGAACTCACACTCACGCTCACAACTCGCCATCACCACTCGCACTCACTCACGCTCACCATTCCTGTCACCACTCGCACTCATTCGCGCTCGCACTCACCAGTCGTCGTCTCCCCTCGAACGCGAGTGTGTGGAGCAGACCCTTCATGAGTCGTGAAACCGTACCGCATTAGTGCATTACAGCGTCAGAAGGTTATCCGCATCATATGCCTAAATCAACACTCCACCAGAGAATTCATTCTGGGATGCCCCATAGCACGAGCTCAGTGAAGACATATTTGCGAGTCTAAAAGCAGTCCCGCCATTAACAACCATCACTGCGAGCGGCTCCTGCGACGAATAACAAACAGCGAGTACAAGTGCAATAGTGGCGCTTGCCGCGGTAAAATGGCGCGAGTGGTCAGCAGGGCTCACAGCGAATGGCACTCGCGCGTGGTGCGTGGGGCTGACTGGCCGAGCGGCTCGCACCCACACTCCCCAGTCCAAAACGATGGCAGAGGGGGCACGCAGAAGAGGGGAATAGAAGCGGACAACAGCTGCAACCGGGGTTGGTTTCTCATGACGGGGTCGACAACTCCTGCATAACGCTTTTCTAGGTCGGATTAAAAAGGAAAGGCCGCCTTCGGCTCGCTTCGCTGCAAGTGTCGTCTTCTGCGGCTCCCGCCACGTAGCTGCCCTTTCCCTCTCCCCCGCCCACCTCTCGCGTTGTCCCCCTCCAGCCTCGGTACTCCCGTCGTAAACACAATACAGGATGTCTGGATTGATTTTAATTTCCCTCTGGCACGTAGCTAGTGCGGCACCGGTTGGGGCCTTTTTGTAGCGCAAGCTACACTGGCCGAGGTTGAGTAGTTTCGCGTGGGCTGTGAAGGGCCGTTCTGCGCAAGCGCGAGGAGCATTGGATTGGAGTGGAGCGGATTGGCTTGAATTGGATTGGACTGGCTTGGCTTGGCTTGGATTTGGGTTGGATTGGGTTTGGATTGGGTTGGATTAAATTAGATTGTGTTGGATTGAAATTCAATCCAATTGGAGTACGGGTGTGTAGAGAATTGAGTCTGCACATTCGCCGGTTTGCGCATTCCAGAGGAGTGACGTCATAGCCACGGCAGACGCACTGGCGCCGGCGCGTGCCTAGCTGTGCGCCTCCATTGCGCAGTATCCAATTCTGACGATGCGTCGGAGCCGCTTGATAGCCTTTTCGCGTGGCTCCTGGAGAGCCGTGCTACAGGAGGAGCCATGCGCGAGGAGCAGTGACTAGTCTGGACTGGACCGGCCTGGACCGGACCGGACCGGACCGGACCGGACCGGACCGGACTGAACTGGACTGGACTGGACTGGACTGGTTTGGAAATCGTTTTGGCAACAGTACGCATGATAATGAGCTAATCCTAGACAACCAGGAAACCTAAGAATAACCAGCTGAACCTTAGCTCACGCTACGTATATCCTGGCATAGCCGAGCTAAGCCACTGTTTTTTTGCTCTTGCACTTGGCACTCCATCCACGAGGCCAATGATCCGTCGCGAGCCCTGCTTTATTTTTGGTTAAAATATTATTTTCAAAGCGTTGTTGTTTCCTTGTTCTTTCGCAAAAATCAATCCCACGTCAATTTTAATTACAGAAACACTGCCAGTCTCAGTTATGTGTTTATGTTTTGCCCCAAATATTCCCACTGCTTTACATTTTGCTGAGCAATGGGGACAAGTACAGGTATGCCACTAGATTTAGTAGTTTGGAAATATTTTTCCTGTATGAACGGGTCGTTCGAGAATTGTTTTGTTTTGTCCGGGTGGCTGAATCGAGTGGCAGACAGACAGACAGACAGACAGACAGACAGACAGACAGACAGACAGACAGACAGACATTCCCCATCCCCCCTTCTTTATGCTCTTGCATCATCGCGCAAGTAATACACAGACTTGTACGCGTTGCTTAAAAGCTGCGAATCACAGTTAGATTACGTTACGCAAACATTGTTATACACTAGCAACTAATTTCTCATGAATATAACCGTTATATTAAAATCAACACTGTACTTTTTGGGCGTAGCATCCGGAGCGGTTGTTTTGGACGTCACACATGAAAACGCGAAACTGTGTAAAATATTTTTGGTCGAGCTTATCCTCTCCAGCTTCAATGGATTCCCGTCCCGAAATTAAATCCAAAATTTCTCCTGGCTTTCTCGTGAAGATATCGTGAACGATAACACCAAACACTCTATCCCTAAGGCTCTATGGGAAATGGTTGTGTTCTACGTCACGAATGACATCGCTCCTGTACTGAGGCGATTAAGCTCTGCCTTGAATTTTTTTTTTTTTTTCAATTTTTGGCAACTATGCTTGCTGGCTGCTCAGGTGATAGGGATGTTTAAAGACAGGACGGGTGTCCCCTCTTCGAGCATAAATAGCTGCAGAATAAAAAGCCAATCCTGCTTGTAACAATTTCATCGAACTGCGTGATAGGCCACTTGGTTCACGATTGCAGAAGTGGGCATGACGCATCGACAACAAATGCAGCGAAACACGAGGCGGGCGGTTATCGCAGTCACGAGCATTTCGCCAAGCATCATAGGTGGTTTTGTTCGCGGCGAAGAGTGACAGAACGATGTTTCTGACAGCGGTGGGCGGGCTAAAAGCGTGTAAACAGCGCCACGTCGTTTGCATTCACGACTAGTTTACAGGCGTAGCCTACATGATGCGAATTTCTCCTGCGAATTCGCAGCTGCGGCACCGCTAGTGCGGCAAAACGGCCTATTGTCGCTGCTGCGATCAATAGTCAATTGCCAAGCGGCGTTCGCAGGTCAAGTTTGGCTGTTCAAAGCATTCCACAGCAACTAGAATAGATCGTTTTGCCGCGCGAGTGGCGACGCAACTGACGCAACTGCGAATTCGCTGTCGAAATTCACACCATGTAGGACGGTCTTGTGTCATTTTCTTTTTACGCCTCCAGAATTGGTGTAACTCGCCATACAGCGGAAGTAATAACCGAAAAGTATCGCAATTACTTTTATGTACTTCGATAAATGCGCGAGTATTCTGTCACGAAATTGCGCCCTTTTGATTTCTGAAAGCAGAGCTGTTGTAGGCCGAGCCTTTTCGTAAGTCTGCTGCACGTCGTTCGTCACGCAGGCGGCCTCGCAGAATCCGCTTCCCAGACCCACCGCTGCAGGGCCCAATGGTCTCGCAAAGGCGGGTTCCTGTCCCTCTCGGGAGCCTCCTGCCGCTGAAGCTTAGCTGCCGATTCTTTTGCGCGAACCGCAGAATTTGCGCGGTGACGGCTCTGCTGTTCTCGGGCCCGTCGACGTTCGAGCCGACACACGAGAGCTCCGTTGTTTCACAGGGGGCGAAATGTTTTTTTTTTTTTTTTCACTTTTGTTCTCAGGCTGCGCAAACGAGCGAGATGTATTTGCGCGTATAGTGTTGCCCGTGATCTCGTAGGTTCACGACACCAAGACTCCTTACGCCGTTTTCGCGCTGCACTAAATCGTGTGAATGCATTCATAGAAACCCCTTCGGCTTCCTTCCACGTGCTGTTTCTGACCGTGCCGACCATAAGAGTCGATTGAACAGACGGCAAGAGCGGGGCGGGGGTCTTCTCAACCTTCTACGGGAAATCTTTTGAAACTTAAAGGGCTTGCAAAAGTTTTGAGACGTATTTCTAAGTTTTCCGATTTAGTAAAGATTTAGCTATTTGTGTTTTATTGGTAAGCTGTTCGAGAGGAAAGGAAAGTAGAAAAGTACGGCATCTTTTAGTGCAGAAAATACTGGCAAGCGACGCAGATTTGGTGACCTGGGGCAAAGTGTAGCAATTCACCCTACGTTGTAAACAATGTTCTGGACGAACTTTTGGTTTCGTCGAAACTGGGAGTTGGCACTGTTATTCTGATATTGCTCTTACCTTCGCAAATATCCACCTAGGAACGGGTATTAATTCAACTGGCGCTGTTGAGCAGAAATTCAGGCACCCGAGGCATTACACCTATTACAGTCTACGTAAGAACAAAAGTACAGTAGGCCTTTCCATGAGAGTGTCACCTACTGTCTGAAATTCGGAAATAAGCATATGGGCAGAATTCTTCAACAAGCAAGCAAGCGAGCCAGTGAGCATGCGGCTAGATAAGAGGCTAGATGATAAGAGAAATAAGAGGCTAGAGAAATAAGAGGCTAAATGAGACCCCGCCTATTACTGGCAGGATGCAGAGGAAGCAAATATACCGACACAAAGCTGGCAATCAGACGATCGTACGTTCGACAGTGCCTCCTAGTGGTACCCACGCAGTGGGACAGCCGACGGAAGCAGAGCCCGCGAGATGATGCCCAGACCGTAAACGCGGCAGGGGTCGGCCAGGGGCTCGATGGAGGACTTGCCGAAGTTGGGGGGAGAGGGATAGACGGGCCTGCAGACCTTTGGGAGCGGCCGTCGTCCTGCAGCGGACAAAACTAGGCTGATGATTATGACGACGACACGTCGGTATGTACGCTGTAGTGGCAGGGACCGGATGATGTTACCTGCAGTGTAATGATTGCAGTGGATTTTATTACGGCCACCAAAAAGCAAAATGATTCTCTAGAGTTAAAACAGTCACACTAATGAGCGGCGTTGCCATAAACACTACAAAAGCACAATGAATTAGCATGCTTCTTTTTCCTTTATCCTATCTGCCCATACTATACGAACGATTGATATCAACGCATACGTCAACATCAAGCGTTCGTGTATTCAACAAAACTTTCGTCGCGCCGGATGAGAAGGAAAATGGTGATGTGGTGGAATTATCCTCGTCTTGGTGCCGTATCCGTGGATTGAAATTGAAGGGCTGGGAAATCGTGATTTGTTTTAGGACGTGCGCTGAAAACTTGACACGCATGCACGCACACAAGAATTTGAAGACGGGCTAGGTTATTCTGGCAAATGTTGGTGCCTGATTAGTTTTCTAAAACGAACGCTTCCAGTTTTGTGTATGGGGATTGGAGCTGTCAACGGTGTGTGTGCGCGCCCGTAAATACTCGCATAGGTTGTTTCGGACAACAACCTTGGCTGTTTTGACGGGAAACGTTCTTTGAATTGTACAGTGCTACTATCAGGGGTGGCGGCGGCGGTGATGGTGAAGCCTCCCCCTTTCATCTTCTGCCAAACCAGCCGTGTGTGTACCACAGCCTTAACGATACACGTCTCAGCAGAGAGAGGATGAGATGGGGATTCGAGGGAGACCACAAGTCACAGTATATTTACCAGGTCAAACGCTGGCTTCTGATTGGTCGACCCCACATGGTAGGTTTTGCATTGGCCCATCCAAAGGTACCCCAACATAGCCAGGCACGGCGTGAAAAGTCGTCGACCGAATGCGGCGCCTTTTCAGTCTAGACTATGTAGTGGGACGCGTACTACGAGTATAAGGCCTTCCTGTCTAGAGTAGAGTGGACGGGACCTGAGCGAACCGCGGAATAGCTGTGCTTAGGAGCAGAGCAAAGTTTCCGGAGTAGCAACAGGCTGCCTTCCGGCGGTTGTTTTCCTCCCGGGGACGCCTGAATGGCTGAACTTCCGAACATGTTTACAACAGCGAAGCGAGCTCACCGATTATCAGAAAGACGGGAAATTCGACACGTCTGTACAGAGGCCTGAGGCGACAAATGCGGTGTAATTGTTTTAACTGAGACGCTGGCATTTTATAGCGCCAGTTACAGCCGCCTTTTGCGACCACGCTGCTGCCGCATACAAGCCCATGTGGTGTGGAACCGGGAACATGTGCATGAAGCAGGGCAATCGGGAACGACCGATTTAAATAAAATGTAGTCATTTTCTCAATTGATACTTCTTTGCAGCGGGGAAAGAAGGTACACGGCACAGACGCTACAGAAACAGACATGGCGGCCTGTGTCGTGGTCTTCCTCTCTGGTGTGTTCCGCTTACAAGGAAGCGCGGATTGTTACCGGCGATTCCAACTTTCCGCCGTGATTTACTCAATTTTTCAAGCTGGCCCAATTATTGCAAATCGAATTTTGGCGGAATTGAGGCTATAAACCGCTTGTTATTTTTGTTGTGTACGTGTGTGTGTGTGTGTCGGTCGGGGGGGGGGGGGGGGTGTTGCGGAGGTAGCGTACATGCATGTTAGTGCGAGCACTCGTGTTTGATAGTAAGGGCAGGAAACGAAAAAAAAAATCAAAAAGGCCGTACAACTTGCCTCATCCAGGAAATTGTCCCCTAAGCGAACACATCGTCCCGATATTTCACGCAGTGCCCGTTCAGTAACAGCGCTGAGAAGCGGAAGGGTACGGCGTCTAGGAAAGCCAAGAAGCCCCCCCAGGCGAAAGCGGGACTGCGGGTATCGGAGCCGATCGGAAGATCACGTTCTAGCGAGTGGCCAGGCGGCGCGCATGGGGGCCCCGGAAAGTGCGCGGCCAACGCACCGCGAGACGTCGAATCGGGGACGGATAGAGAAGAGGGCGAAATGTTGCGCAAGGGGTGACCAACGGGTTGGCCTGGTGCATGCGGCGCAGATACAAGCGCCGGCGGTTCTGCATCGCGGGGCCTTGAAAGCGCCGTTATCTGCCGTGCCTCTGCGTGCGCCAGCCAGCGAGCCGCCCGCGAGCCCAACCACCCGCTGCAGACGTACCAGCCGTTTCGTTGTTCGCTTTAAATTCCTTTTCGGGTTTGAGCACTCCCGTGCCAGGCCTGTTCTCTGGAGCGCACCACACAGAAATCCGCCAGTATAGACCACGAGTTAATGCGCTCTAAAGTCTCCGCCAGCACTTGTATCGTTCAACGCCGTCAAGTAGTATGAAATTGTACCGCGTCCCGCAATGCTGAATGAGATGAAAATGAGAAACTTAGTAATAATTACCCCTACTCGTTTGTTTTGAATTTGATTTCATTAGAGTGGTGCACAGGGTGGAAGGTGGCTCGCTTTCCTGGGTGGTCTTAGCGTTACTCCGAGCTCAGCCGAAGCCTGCTCGACGGTCTGTTGGGGTAAACTGTTCCAGCGTCTTATTTATTTGCTTTCTTTGCGTCCTTCAACCTTGCGGCGTTAGGTGTCCCTCTCTCCGCAAGGAATCAACTGCATTCGTGCGTCTTTTGGACTTCTAGCAAGGTACAGCGAGCGATCGTAATGACCATTGAATATTTTTGACAACAGGAAAAGAAAATACGCCGCGAGGTTCCCACCTTATACTCGCAGCGAACAGCCTCGTGCGAAGATCACGTGCTTGGTATTTTGGATATTGACAGGCGCAAACCTTTCCCGTCGTGCTTTCCCCGCAGCGAGACGCGTCCGCCGGCCAGGCCATTCCTATTAACAAGGAAAGCGTGTGTTTCGTCTCCTTCTGTGGCTTGGTCCCCGTCTTTAATGTTCGCTAATGCGATGAATTCCTTAGTAACCAACTCCCCCAACTTAGCGCTTTACTCGTGATTGAGCCGGTATACTAGCTCTGCAGCCGCATAGCAGCGCGCGAAGTGACCGCCGCGGGGCCGCGCACGCTCGCGGCGAGGTCGAACCGCCGCCGAGCGTGTTTTCAGTACGTGCGCGATCGGCGGCGACGACCTTGCCTGCAGCCATCGAAAGAGGGAAAATAATAAGAGAAACGGGGCAGACAGAAGGGGCTTCAAGGGTGTCTGCCACTGGCAGAAGGTGAACTGCTTTCCGCGTAACGGCCCCGGAGTGACCGCTGTGTGACCGCTGTGAGGTCCCGTAGTGACCGCTGGTCCCGTAGTGACCGCTCTCGGCGTGAGAAGGAGCGGTGCGTGCGCGCACTGCTGATAAAGTGTGCAGATATATAGGGCCGGTACGCTGTTTTCAACAAGCAAGCACTGGGGGATTTGACACGGCCACTTTTTAGTGGTTCATTCTACGTCTGACCAGAGTCCTTTGAAGGACTCTGGTCTGACGTACGCCTCCGCTGCGAGCGCCTGTCGCGCCCCAGATAACGCCGTCGGTGTTGATCTGCTAATTTTGTCGGTGCAAAGAGGGCTTAGTACACAAACGGTATCCGGGAAATTGCCAGCTGAACTCCCACGAAAGAGTTGAACTCAAGGAAGTTGTACGCCGGCTTCTAACCAAAGGGCTGGAGCGAAGTTCAGCATGGCAGATCGAACGATTGGATTTGTCCGCAATTTCCAATCGTGCGGTAGTCTGGC